>NC_041220.1:140863922-140889347 GCF_002837175.3 Physeter macrocephalus | reverse complement strand
CAGCTCGGTGCTTTGTGACCACCTAGAGGGGTGGGATAGGGAGGGTGGGAGGGAGACGCAAGAGGGAGGGGATATGGGGATATATGTATACATACAGCTGGTTCACTTTGTTGTACAGCAGAAACTAACACAACATCGTAAAGCAAATATACTCCAATAAAGATGTTAAAAAAAAAACACACCAGCTCAACCCTAAAGAGACCAAAGGAGAAAGAATTTCTGATACTGTCACTTTCCCCCTAAGGCCTACAGAACTTATACGAGAGAATTTGTGTGTTAAATAGTTAATCCCCTCCTCCCACCACCCCCTTTTTTTGGAAAGGGGAAAAAAATATGTATGCTTATGTAGATAAGGTAGCTGTAATGCCCATTTAGCATATTTTAAGCCTTCTAATCAGCTCATGTTATGAGTCAATAAAGGAAGTAGGTAGAAAAATCTCCCAGGGGTGGGGTGGGAGAGGTTCTATATGATCCGTTCACAGTTTCAATGTGAAAAACACTTGTATAATCATGAGGCAGAAAAACTTTAAGAGCCCAGAGTCTGGAGCCAGACGGCTTAGGTTGAAATTCTGGCTTTCTCGTTTGTTTGTTTGACCTTGAGTAAGTTACTTAAAAAAAAAAAAAAAAAAAAAAAAAAAAAGAAAAAAATCGCCCGGTGCCTCAGTTTCCCCAAATGTAAAATGGGGAATTATACCTGTTTTGTAGGATTGAGTAGATTAAATAGGTTAATACATGTAGTGAGTTTAGAATAATGCTGGCATAGAGTAAGTGCTCTATAAATGTTAACTACTGTTATCCCTTCATTGTTTGGAAGAAGAAAATATACTTTAAGCTAAGCTAGTTATCGAGTTACCTCTAGGATAAATTCACATTAATGAATTCATATCCTGTCAAACCAGAATATTAAAAAAGTTTGTTGTGAAGAGCAGTTCTTTGCTTCCTTTTAAGTCACGGTAGTGAAGAAGTCAGCGAAGGTTTTAGAATTATCTGCAGTAGGGTCTTTTTTATTTTTTATTTATTTATTTTATTATTATTATTATTTTTTGTGGTACGTGGGCCTCTCACTGTTGTGGCCTCTCCCATTGTGGAGCACAGGCTCCAGATGCGCAGGCTCAGCGGCCATGGCCCACGGGCCCAGCCGCTCCGCGGCATGTGGGATCCTCCCGGATCGGGGCACGAACCCGTGTCCCCTACATCGGCAGGTGGACTCTCAACCACTGCGCCACCAGGTAAGCCCTGCAGTAGGGTCTTTTTTAAAAATAATTAATTAATTAATTTTTGGCTGCGTTGGGTCTTTGTTGCTGTGCGCAGGCTTTCTCTGGTTGCAGCGAGCGGGGGCTGCTCTTTGTTGCGGTGTGCAGGCTTCTCATTGCGGTGGCTTCTCTTGTTGCAGAGCACGGGCTCTAGGCGCGTGGGCTCGGTAGTTGTGGCGCGCGGGCTCAGTAGTTGTAGCTCATGGGCTCTAGAGCGCAGGCTCAGTAGTTGTGGCACATGGGCTTAGTTGCTCCACAGTATGTGGCATCTTCCTGGACCAGGGCTCGAACCCATGTCCCCTGCATTGGCAGGCGGATTCTTAACCACTGTGCCACCAGGGAAGTCCTGCACTAGGGTCTTGAGGATGGCAGTTGCTGGATTGGCAATTTATCTCTCCTTCAAAAAGAAAACTTTTCCCAGTTTGCTTTGCTGAATAGAACCTAAGTAGATTTTAGGCTTCTTGATGAGTGGGAATCTGCCATATACCCTGATCACCTCTAGCTTCAGCTTCCTGTAAAGTAGTTGCTTGACTACCTTAAGCCAGTTGAAACAAGTCTTTTAAGTCTTTTATGTGTCTCTCTTTGGGTGTACAAGAGGCTATTGTGACCATATTTGAGACTTCTTAAACGTCTGTGCAGTGGTCAGGGGATAAGCTGGTGACTTTGATTGCTACTTTTTCCCTAACCAAACCTCCTATTACATATTCTCCTGTCTGGTTCTTACTTGATTTGGAAGTGTGCTTATTTACAGAATATACATGGCTAAACATTTATTTCCACCATTTAGTATTTCTTACAAATAGTTCATAGAATAAGTCTAGAAATGAATATTCATATAAGTTTAGGGTTACTGATTAATAATGAGACCTTTGGGGACTTCCCTGGTGGTCCAGTAGTTAAGGCTCTGCTTCCGCTACAGGGGGCGCACGTTTGATGCATGCTGTGCAGTGTGGCCAAAAAAATATATATATATATCAGACCTTTGTTGCTTATCTTCATCCTCAAGATAGGTTGGATTCTAAGATGTGCTTAATGTGATCTCTTCCTCCATATACTTATTATGGCCTTTATTATTACTGCCCTACAATTTGAGCATATGTGAAATGGTAACAGAGATTAGGAGCATAAAAATATTAAAGGAGTATAGCTAGGCAGCAGTATCATTTTTAGCTCCAGTGGTAATTGTGGGTAGCACAGTCAGGTTGATTTTGTCTTGCCATCTCTTTGCTCATCAGTTCTTTAAATCACTCTAATGTTTGATTATTCGGAGTATTTTAAGATGATAATTCCCTCTTAGATTTTCACCATCACAAAATAAATTGAACAAACCAGGATCTGTTAGGTTATGCCCAGGAACCTGGCCATTGTAGTTCTTTGGATGATGAAGAAAACAACCAAAACATGCCTGGCAAGAAAAGCATCAAAATACCTTAAACGGAACTTAGATGAAATCACAGATTATCTAAGTTCATTTCTTATCTATGTGTTATTCTATGACTTTGTGTGTCAAAACTCAGGGCCGTGAGTAAATAAGGATTTTAAGATATTATTATCCATGGTATGGGACTCTTGAAATGCAGAATTGTTTTGTGGTTGGCAAGTTATCGATATTTTACTTAATTTTCCAATTAGCCTCTTCAATCTATTTCTTCTATAAAATGAGCTCTAAGATCTCTTCCAGTAATTTCATGTAATTTCTCTTACACTGTAAATTTCTAGCATGCAGTTTAAAATATCTAGATCAATCACCTTGCCCTAAAGTAAGTCCCATGACATGACCACTTGCTGCCCAAATAATTTCCAGCCCTGACTTGTGGGCCCAAATATTTGTCAACTGTATACTGCTTAGACTTAGTTCCATTTTCAGAGGGGGATTCTTCTTTCTTTAAAAGATTCATTAGTTTACTTTTTATCCCTTTAAAATGTACTAATTTTTGTTTTAACAAGTTAGAAGAATAAACATCTCAGTTTTGCATGAGGAGCAGTTAGGTTTTAGGTATAATCATCTGTTACTACTTTATTCTTAACATGAAGCTTTGGCAATATGATACAGCTCTGATTGATGCTATCAAAAACGTAATAATAATAAAGTTGCATTCATTCAGTACTCATAGTGTGCCAGGCACTTTATGTAAAGGTTTAAAAGAACTAAACACTGACTTCCCAGAGTTGTTTTACTATCTTATTATGGATGAGGATATTGAAGTTTAAAGAGATAAATAACTGCCCAAGATTATGTGGTCACAGGTAAAAAGCCAACATTCAACAAATATTTATTGAGTACCTACTGTATTCTGGGGATACAGTGGTCAGTAGGCTCTTAACTGTTAGTCGTACTAGCTCTTAAATATAAAGCATACTGTTAAAATAGTCCTCATGTAATAGGGGGAATAATTATACCTATTTCACAGGGTTATTGTAAGGATGAAAGGACAATGCATAAAAATGCTTGATTCAGTAACATAGAAATAGAAGAATACATAGTTGAGATTATTGAGGCTATTATTATATTAGCATTATAAACTACATATATAATTCCTGTCAGACTTGGTAGATAATTAAAAAAATAGAACAATGAAAATATGAATCGGAAGTATTTCAGGAATTGAGTTCCAAATTTAAAAGGTTTAATTTTACCAATAAAGTGGCTGAGAATAATAAGGTTTTTTAGGGGGAGAATTTTCTGATTCCATAGGCAGGTACTAGTTGTGAGTCAAACTGTACATAAGTTTAGATTACAAGCTACAGTTCTTCTTAGTATGATGATATTAATATTGAATAAGAATCTCTTTAATAGGTTAAATTCTAATTTGCAGCATTGTCCTCTCCTTCTTTTAAAGTCAAATTTATTGAAGTTTAGTTTACACGTAGTGAAATTCATCCTTACATTTCCATGATTTTGACAAATTCATATCATTATGCAGTCACCACCACAGTCAAGATATAGAACATTGCTATCACCCCCCCAAAAGTTCCTTGTGCCCTTTGAGATAACTCCTTCCCACTGATCTGTTTTCTGTTCCTGTAGTTTTACTTTTTCTTGAAATGTCCTGTAAATGGAATTGCCGTTCCTCTTTCTGATCCATTAGGTTGTTTAGATATATTTGCTGCAATAGCAGGTAAGGTAACTGTGACCCCCCTACGCTGACACAGCTTTCTTACAAATTAAGAATTGCATTAAGAAGCAATTAAGTCAGAAAAAATGAACACAACCTGTTGGAAAATTATAAATAAGTTTGTCAAAGGATTAGTAAATATTATTCAATTTACACAACATATTTAAAAAGAACCAATTCATGTGAATGGATTTCACACTTTAGATGGGAAACTAATAAAGTCAGTTTTCAACCTCTCCTTGGACCCCAGTTTTACAGAATTAGATGAATCATAATCCTTGATGTATTACTGGGCAAATAATTTGCCCAGTAATGGCTGTTGTTTTGTTTATTTTTAATAATATGATAAACACACATGAGTGCATCATTCAGCATGAGAACTAGAGCATTTTTTTTTTTTTTTTTTTGGCCACGCCTCTCAGCTTGCAGGAGGGATCTTAGTTCCCTAACCAGGGATTGAACTCTGGCCCAGGCAGTGAAAGCGCTGAGTCCTAACTACTGGACCACCAGGGAACTCCCGAGAACTAGAACCTTGACAAGAATTTATATCACATTTAGCCATGCATGCCTTAATATAATTTATTTTAAAATCTTTAATAGATTTTGGTTGTGTATATTTCTTATTAATTCGTAGGAGTTCTTTTTTTCTCCTGTTTTGGAGGGAGGGGAATTACTTTTCCTAGTGTCTTGTCTTTTGGTTTTGTTTTTGGTTTGCATTGTTATGAATTTTAAAAAAAAATTGGTGTAGTCAAGTTTAGTAATTCTTTGTTTTTTTGCTTTCCATGTATTTCGTAATTTTTCCTTAACTATGAGTTCATGAAGATATTCTATATTTCCTTCTAATTTTGAAAAAAGTTTGTATATTTAGGTCTTTACTACACCTGTAATTTATTTTGTGAATGCTGAGAGATGGTGATTTAATTTTTGTCTTGTATGGATAATCACTTGTCTCAGCATCATTTAATAGTCTTTTTTTCCTATTGATTTTAACACTGCCTCTTCCTACATTAAGTTTCCAATATGCATGGGTCTTTTTCTGGCCTCTATATTCTGTTCCATTGGTATATTTGGTTATGTCTACACCATTGCTTTTTGTCCAATTACCATAGACTAGACTAGGTAGGGCAGTTCTTCTCCAGAGGGTTTTGGCTCACTTTTGCCCTTTGTTCTTGTACATCCCCCTTTTGTTTTTTTTTTCTTAACTACCTTTGTCGAGGTTTTTGTAAAACCGTCTTGGGATTTTTGACTGGAAATATATTGAATTTGTTAGATGAATTTGTTGAGCATTGACATCTTTAAGATATTGAGCTTTCCTATCCAAGACTGCCAGGGAATTCCCAAGATTTCTCTAATTTCTTTCAATACATTTATTTATTTTCTCCGTAGAGGTCTTTGTTAGATTGAGTCTTAGGTATCTTCACGTGGCTTGCGGGATTTTTGTTCCCTGACCAGGGATTGAACCCAGGCCACGGCAGTGAAAGCGCTGAGTCCTCTCCACCGCAGTTCCCTAACTGCTGGGGAATTCCCAAGTCTTAGGAGTCTTATATTTTTGTGGTTATTGTAAACGATATCCTTTTTAAAAATTACATTTTCTGTTTGTTGCGGGTACATAGAGAAACAGTTGATTTTTATAAATGGTAAGTCCCCTACATACGAACGAGTTCCGTTCTGAGCACGCGTTTGTAAGTCCAGTTTGTTCGTTAGTCCAGCAAAGTTAGCCTAGGAACTCAACTAACACAATCGGCTGTATAGTACTGTCCTGTAATAGGTTTCATATAAATAATACATAAAAAACAAACGCAAAAAATAAAACATTTTTTAATCTTACAGTACAGTACCCTGAAAAGTACAGCAGTACAGCACAACAGCTGGCATCCAGGGGCTGGCATCGAGTGAACAGGCCAGGAGAGTTCCGGACTGGAGGAGAGGGGGGCGGGGGGAGATGGTAGAGCTGAGTCAGGATTGTCCGCGATAGGAGGCGGGGGGCGAGCTGCAATTCCGCTCACGCCTGACGCTGATGGCCCAGGTTCTGGTTCCTTGCGGGATTCAATTCTATCTACCCTCTTGAAAAAACCATCCAGTGATGTCTGGGTGGTAGCTCTTTTCATCTCATCATAGATGACACAGTAGCACTGGATTGCCTTCTGAACGGCTTCTGCAACCTTCGTGTCCCGTTCTACATTTGGGTCCTGGGCTTGAAATAAAGATACCGTACTACTGTACTCTGTACAGTACTGTACAGTAAAGTACACAAAAGCACAACCACTTGTAGAGGATGCACGCATGTGACAATGTATGCCAGACATGTGAACTAACTTACGTGATTGGACATGTGAACGCACGTTCTCATCTTTGAAAGTTCACAGGTTGAAGTTTCGTATGTAGCGGACTTATTGCATTGATCTGTATCCACACATCTTGCAAACCCTCTTCTAATATCTGAAGGTTCTTTTGGGTTTTCTATGTAGAGAGTCTTATCTACAAACAATGGTAGCTTCATTTCTTCCTTTCCATTTCTTTTTTCTTTTTAAATTTTACTTATTTTTTTGGCTGCGTTCGGTCTTCATTGCTGCGCGCGGGCTTTCTCTAGTTGCAGCGAGTAGGGGCTGCTCTTCATTGCGGTGCGCGGGCTTCTCACTGCGGTGGCTTCTCTTGTTGCGGAGCACGGGCTCTAGGCGCGCGGGCTTCAGTAGTTGCAGCACGTGGGCTCAGTAGTTGTGGCATGTGAGCCCTAGAGAGCGTGGGCTTCAGTAGTTGCAGAACGTGGGCTCAGTAGTTGTGGCTCGCAGGCTCTAGAGCACAGGCTCAGTAGTTGTGGTGCACGGGCTTAGTTGCTCCGTGGCATGTGGGAATCTTCCCGGACCAGAGATCGAACCCCTGTCCCCTGCATTGGCAGGCGGATTCTTAAGCACTGCGCTGCCAGGGAAGTTCTTCTTCCTTTCCGTTTCTTATGCCTTTTAATTTTTCCTTATCAAACTCTGCTGGTCAGGATTGCCAGTGTGGATTTGAATTGAAGTGGCAATTGTAGGTATATTTGTTCTGTTCCCAGTATTGGGGAAAAGTTTCAAATATTTTGCCATTGAGTCTTGGCTGCTTTTTTCTTTTAATTATAAAATTTATCAAGTAATTTTTATTGCATCTACCAAAATGATGTGTTAATAATTATCTATTGCTGCATAACAGATTACCTACAACATGGGTTGATGGGGATGTCGAGAAATTAGAACCTTCATACACTGCTGACGGCGATGTAGAATGATGTAGTTTGGCATTTTCTCAAAATATTAAGCGCAGAGTTACTATGTGTTCTAGTAATTCCATTCCTAGGTATATACTAAGAGAAAAGAAAACGTATGTCTACACAAAAACTCGTACATGAATTTTTATAGCAGCATCATTTTATAATTGGCAAAAAGTGGAAACAACTTTGCACCAGCTGATGAATGGATAAATAAAATGTGATATATATGCAATGGAATATTATTCAGCAGTAAAAGAATTGAAATACTAATACATGTTACACATAGATGAATACTGAAAACGTACTAAGTTAAAGACACCAGTCACAAAAGTCCACGTATTTAAAATTCTATTTATATGAAATGGCCAGAACAAGCAAATCTCTAGAGATAGGAAGTAGATTAGTATTGCCAGGGACGTGAGGTTGGGGGAGGATGGGGAGTGACTGCTGATGGACGTGAGGGCTTTTTTGTGGGGCGTAGCATGCTGAGAATGTTCTAAAATTAGATTGTGGTGATGATGGCACTTCATTCATGCTAAAACCTTTAAATTATATGCTTTAAGTTGGTGAACTGTGTGAAATGTGAATTATATCTCAATAAAGCTGCTTTAAAAGGTAAGTACCTATGTAGTTTTGTTAGACATTGCCAAATTCTCCTCCCAAAGTGTTGTGTCACCTTGCTTCCCACCAGCAGTATATAAATGTACACAGTTTTACCAACAGAATGTAATGTTGTATACATTTTAATTTTTACCAATCTGATAGATGAGAGAAATGGTATTTCAGTTTTTAAAAACTTGCCTTTCTCTATGAGTGAATTTGAATATCTTTTCTTCTGTTTAAGGGCTATTTTTGTATCTGGTTTTGTGAATTGTGTGTTTTTCATATTTTCATATTTTTTATACCACAGTTTTTCATATTTTTCTCTTGTTTTTTTTTTTTGGTCCTTTATTCTCTATTTTAAGCATTCCTTATATATTAGTGATAGTAGCCTTTTGTAATATAGTATCATATTTCTAATATCATAGATTGAGTTTTCCTTGTTTTTGTACTTTATGTAAATAAAATCATACACATAAACTGTTTTCCATGAGAGTGTGATCTGTATTCTAAGCAACTAAATTATAGTCTGAGCTGCATTTACTTCTGAGTGATACTTAGGTTTGCTGTCATTTCTCACAGTTTTTTTCAGTCCTGACAGTTCACTTAGTATTCATGATTCAGAATTGTTTCTCTTATTGTTATGCCAGTTTCCACCCCTTCTTCTAACCCCAGACCAAGTGGTGGCTCCTTTCTGAAGTCTTTTCTAGAATATCCCATCCCCTCTCCCCCTCCCCCTGCCAGGGCCGACTGGGTGTTCTCTTTTTTAATGTTTCCACTGTACTTTGTAGTTTCCTTTATGGCGTTTACATTTTGGTAATTGCTTCGAGTGCTTCTCCTTACTAGACTGTAAGCTGTTTGCAGGCTGAGTCCTAACTTTGTTTTTGTGTTCTTGGCATAGTGCTGTCTTTGGTATACAGTTAAGTGCTTAATAAATGTTATTGAAAGAACGGGTATAGTAAGAGAGAGGAACGAGGTCATGTTATTATAGGGGAAAGTTGTCCATTAGGGGCAGGTAGAATCTGAATAATCAAAGAAGAGGGCATTGCTGATGAGAGAAGGGAACCAGCAAACGGATAGGGTGGGAATAAGACTGGTCTGCGTAGGGAACAGTGAGGACATCTGTCTGATAGGAGCATGTTTGTTCATCCGCGTAGTCATCTCGTCTTTACTGTTTGTCTGCTCTATGAAAGGCAGTGGTTTAGGTGGTATCAACCACAGATTTTTAAAACCTGGATACACGGATGTTTAAAACTTGGTGCTTTGAGAAAGTGGTAGGAAGGTAAGAATATTAAGAAGGAAAGGAGAAGCAGGAGTTCAGGGAGCGCTCACGAAGGGCGTAGGCGTTGGGCTTGCTGTGGTCGACGGGAGGCGGCAACTGGAAGCTGTTATTTCCCTGATGTTTTTGTGAGGGAAGTATATAATGTGGATTGGGGGAAGAGAATTACAGAAGATGATATCGAGCCCTTCAGTGATGAGGTTGCTTTAGAGCCGCGACCTGTAAGTCAGCTAGGAGTTGGCCAAATGGGCAAACAGGGGAAGGGTGCCAAGACAAGAGAGAGAAGAATGTAGAGAACTGTAAACAGCTGTGGTGTAAACAACCAAGATGGAGGGAGTAAGGGAAAATGAGGCTGGACCAGTGAGCATGGATTAGATTTGTGACTCCATACCGGAGCATATCAGAGTGAACATTTCATAACTTCTGAAAAAGAGACCCCTTGCTCGTTTCTACTAAATCAGTGTGCTTGCGAAGAGGTTGAAATTTCATCTTGCAGGTGATGATGAACTGCTGAAGAATTTTGAGAGGGGCCTGACATTATTCCATCTTGGATCACCCTGACAGTGCAGTTAGATGGACTGGAAGGGAGGGAAGGTCAAAGGCCAAGAGGCAAAATCTGAGGCTCTTACAACTATAGAAAAATGATACGAAGGACCTCAGCTAGGGCAGAGGATCGGAGATTACAGAGCAAGGGTCAGGAGTGAGAGAGGATGATGGTGTTGATGGGGAAAGGAGTCACAGATGACTTCAGCCTCTGTTGTTTTAGGCAACTTGTGTAGGTGACAGGGTAGCTTATGGGGCTAATTAAGCACAGTAGGCGAGCTCATCCCTTGGGGGAGGTAGTAGAGAAAAAGTTTCGTTTGGGACGTGTTGGACTTGTTTCACACTGTCGTTCATCCCATTTCATGGCTAGTCCAGGTATTCTGACTGATTTCTCTGGATTCATTCATTCTTTTTTTTTTTTTTTTTGTTTTGTTTTGCGGTACGCGGGCCTCTCACCGCTGTGGCCCCTCCCGTCGCGGAGCACAGGCTCCGGACGCGCAGGCTCAGCGGCCATGGCTCACGGGCCCAGCCGCTCCGCGGCATGTGGGATCCACCCGGACCGGGGCACGAACCCGCGTCCCCCGCATCGGCAGGCAGACTCTCAACCACTGCGCCACCAGGGAAGGCCTGGATTCATTCTTGACTCTTCTCTTTCATTTTCACCCCGCATCCAGTTTGCTATCAGATTTTGTCCAGTTTACCTAGAAAAATTTCTAAAAGTTGACCGCCGTTCGCTCTCTCCAGAACCCACCACTCAGTCCTACCACTGTCATTTCTCACCTAGTTATTATAGTAACTTCCAAATTGACCTCCCTGCTTCTGGCCTTGTCCCCTTGTCTGTTCTCAACCCAGCAGCTGAATGGCCGTTAGAATAACGAGGTCGCCTCTCTGCATAAAGCATAAAGCAGAGTCCTCATAGAGGGCCTACAGGGCCCCTTTCCTTACCTCTTGGTCATCATCATCTATTCCTCCTTCTTCTTGCTCACTTCACTCCAGCTGTATTGGCCTCCGTGCTGATCTTTGAACTTTCAGGCTTATTCCCTCTTGAAGATCTCCAATGTTCTCTTTCCTTCGCGAGGGACCCCTCCCCGTGCCCCCCTGTCACTGGCACAACTCCTTCCTGCTTCTGAGTTTTCACTCATATGTCACTTTTTCAGTGACTTCTTCTCTGATTACCCAGTTTGAAATTGCAGCCTTCTTCCTTGCTGAATATTTTCTCCTTTTGGTTCATTTGCCTTCTTAGCCTTTATCATGGTCTACATGGGTGCTAAACATATTTCGCTATTTTCATCTCTCCCCACTGGAATTTAAGATACATAAGAACAAGGACTTCTGCATTTTTCACCACTGTACCTCTAGCGACCGAAAACTACTCGTATATAAAAGGTGCTCAATTAGTGTTTGTTGAATGACTGAATTAATTAATGGAGTCCTTGGGATATCCTGGAATAGGTGCTTGCTATTTATTTATACCCTATTTAATTTCACAAGGAAGTACAGGCAAGAAAGTATCTAGCAGACAAACTGGAGCCCATAAAATGGTTTAGACTGGAAGAGAGATTTGAGTGAAGCCGTGGCTGTGCATGAGATGGTTTAGAGAGAGTGAAGAATCAGAAGAGGGCTGGGGTGGGATCCTGGAAACACCCACCAGGACTGACCGGAGAGTTGCACTGTCCTTAGAGGTACCCAGGCGGGAACCCTGCTCTGGGCCTTGTGCTTCAGAGGTCCTCATCTGGCCTTCCTGCAGCTAACCCCTGCTGATAGGATGAGGATTTTGAGGGGCCAGTCCATCTGGTACCCATTTGTAGATCAAGCTAAGAGTATTTGACTCCCAGAATTCCCTGCCCATGGAACCCTTCACACGTCTCTTCCCTGATTCTCTCCTCTGTTAACTATACCACGTGTATGGGCTTCCCTAGGCCTGAGGGATGACCAAGTGGCAGCTGTTTGCAGGCATATGGCCAGAGCTTAGACGTGTTGTCTGGGACGTCCACATGTATGTATGTGAGGCTCCTTGTGGTCTGGAGTGGAGCCAAAGGTGGGATGAGAAAAAGGGGCAGGCTGCAGGGAGATGGGGGAGCACGGGCCTCCCCTCCCCTGCCCCCCCGCCACCATAGATGTTGAGTCTGAGAATGCCAAATCAGACCCTAGCCTTGTAGGTTGTTATGAAAGTGTATATGTCAAGATAGGAGAGTAGAATAAAATTTACTAGCTTGTTAGTTTGGTCTGTAACTTTAAAATACTTAGGCATGTGGTATGTGGGCTTACATTTGTACTCTTCAAGCTCCTTGAAAACTAGGGCTGGGCCTGCAAGAGGGAATTGGAAAGGGATAGCTAGAGAGGGAGAAGACAAATTCAAGATAGAGTTTCAAGGAGGGAATGATCAACAGTGTCAAATGCTTCAGAGACATTAAGTCCTATGAAGACAGAAATGTAGCCATTGGATTTGATAACCAGAATTTAGTAAAAATTTCAGTTGGTGGTGATGGCTGCCAAACTTCCATAGAGGGAATACCTGAGAAATCTGGAAGTGGAGACAGGGTATAAAAGATTTTTTAGGTAGAACCTTATCTGAGAAAGGAAGGAGCTAGAGTGGTAGCTGGAGGGGTATGCAGCGTCATGGAGGAGTCACGTTTAAGATGAGAGAGTCTTGGGGCTTCCCTGGTGGTCCAGTGGTTGAGACTCCAGTTTCCACTGCAGGGGGCACGGGTTCCATCCCTGGTCCAGGAATTAGGATCCCTCATGCTGCACGCAGCACGGCCAAGAAATTAAAAAAAAAAAAAAAAAAGTTGAGAGAGTCTTGTAAATGTTTAGATGTTGAGGGAAAGAACCCAATGTTCAGAAAGACAAGGTTAAGGAAAAAGAGGGAATAATTGATGGAACAAGGCCTAAGATCCAGTGCATAGATGAGCTTTAGAAGGGAGGAGGGCTGTTTGAGGAGGCTTGGGGTGTTCAGATTTGTATGGGTGCTAAGTTTGGAGGGTGAGACAGCAAGAAAGTGAATAGCAGGAACGTTAACAGGCAATAATATATCATTAGCCTGTTCAATAGTAGTTTTCTGGGTTAGTCTTTTTTTTCTAATTTTTAAAATTTTTTAGATTTTTAAAATTAATTAACTAATTTATTTTTTATTAAAGTATAGTTGATTGGGTTAGTCTTCTTAAACTTGATTTTATACTCCTGGGGATCTGGGGTTATACCTGCAGCCATGTGTTAGAATCCTGTTGGTTGATTGAAATATAGCCCGTAATGTGGGGTATAGGCTGTGTGTGTTGGAATCTGCCGTTACTCAATACTTGGTATTTAGTGGTGACTTTAAATTTTAAGTTTGATAAAAACTTTTGATTCCTCAATAACCCAGGAGTAATTTCTTTATTATGTTCATTATAAAAAGTGTGCCATCAGGCTTTGGAGATGGTTTGTTGTAACAAGTACCTACTGTCAGAATCACACCTATTTGGGGCAAAATATTTTTTCATAGAATTCTATTAATACTGTCTTTTTCCCCCACTAGTAGTTCCAGAGAACTGCTGGTTTATATTTTAACTCTTGCCAAGTTGTGAAAATAGTGAAGGATGCTTAGACTACTTAACATTCAAATTGTAAGTAAAAGTTATTTCTGCTATTACTATCTATATGATTAGAAAACAGAAATTGAAAATAGTTGTTACCTTGTATGATAATAGTAAGCTTTAGTGTGATGGGATTGTAAATTTTTCTTAATTTTTATTCTTAAGATACAAATACTTTCTATCCCATTTTCTGTTGATAAGATCAAAAAGGAGACTAATAGTACTGAATGGGTCTTAAGTAGTGAGGTGAAATTTCTGCTTTTTTTTCAGGTATTTCTTTCTTTTTATTGTAGAAGTTTATGGAAATTCTTTAATATTTTATTTCCATATTTGTATGGTACCAGTGTTCAAATTTAATATAGGACACAATATTAATGGAATGATTAATTAGAAACGATTATTCTTTTCTCTTTAAATATGCTTAATTTTTCTGCATTCTTAAATTTTTATGGGAAAAAAATCCTGTCAGAAAGAAATCTCTGTAATTTTTCTATGAAATATTTAACATACACAAAATCAAATAAAATGTAACTTTTTAGAATTATTAGAATAATCTAATGCATAAATCTAGATGATGTACATACTGATATTCATCTCTAGTAGGGGAAAAAAGCTTTAATTATGTTTTCTTGAAACCCTTTGCGATACTGCATTTTGAACCAATAGCAAAAAAATTATTGAGGAAAGAATGATAAAGTATATTAAAGTCATTCCAAGTCATTTCACTACCTTATTTTCAAACTACTTTGTTTGAAAGTATAAGTTACTCAAATTAATCTATTTTATAGACCTTGTAGAGTATTCAAAATGTGAACACAAAATGAGATTGCTACCATAAGCAAAAGATAATTCTAATTAATTATTCATATAAACAAACCAAATGAGCCAAAGGAGAATGAAACATTTACAAACCAGGGACTTCCCTGGTGGTCCAGTGGTTCAGACTCCGTGCTTCTGAACGGTGGGGTGGAGGGGGCACGGATTCGATCCCTGGTCGGGGAACTAAGATCCTACATGCTGCGCGGTGCACGGCGCGGTCAAAAAAAAGAAATATTTACAAACCAATAAATCTTTTAATTTGTTAAATAGGTGAATAATTTTGGAAGTTGTCTCGGTACAGCACGTTTTATGTTTTCAGTGCATAAAATTTTTTTTTAATTTCAGGAATTTTTACCAAAATATTTCAGGAATAATAGTACATCTTCATAAGGGGAGAAAGTTATAACATTTTATCTCTTAGAATATAAATGTCATAAGGTCACCAATGTGCAATAGCTTGGTAAGAACTTATTTCGGATTGTTCACGAACTTGACAACTCTAAGCAGAATGCTCATTACTGGCCCTCTTTTTTTTTTGCGGTACGTGGGCCTCTCACTGTCGTGGCCTCTCCCGTGGCGGAGCACAGGCTCCGGATGCGCAGGCTCAGCGGCCATGGCTCACGGGCCCAGCCGCTCCGCGGCATGTGGGATCCTCCCGGACCGGGGCATGAACCTGCGTCCCCTGCATCGGCAGGCGGACTCTCAACCACGGCGCCACCAGGGAAGCCCTACTGCCCTCTTGACACAGGGCTGTATAAGCCTATCTCCTTTTAGTTTACAAAAATGTTAAAAATTAGATGCAAAATAGGTTGTGCTTTATATCCATTTTGTATATTTTTAATAATTTTTCAATTCTTCCTCTTTTTAGGCTCTCTGGTTATTCATCTTTAGAAGACTGGATTTCTGGATATCTACTCCACTCCTTCTCTATTGACTTTTAAAACATGATAGTGCAAACCTGTAACACTGGCAATCATCCATGAACCTTTAATTACGTCGACTGATTGCGTTTGAAGCTTCCTCAGGGAATAAACAATGACATCAGCAGTAGTTGACAGTGGAGGTTCTGTTTTGGAGCTTTCCAGCAGTGGAGTAGAAAATCAACAGGTTAGGCATCCAATGTATTACATTTCTGTTTTGTTCATAGAAATCAATGCATGAACTAATTTTGAATTTAATGGGGAACAGGTATTTGAGAGTAGAAATGTGCAATGCATGAGACTCTATATGTATGTCATGTGTCCTCATGTAATTAGGCAATGGAAGGTTGAGGAAGGGACTGCTGGGCCTGAGTTGCCTGAGTTGTTGGAACATTGCATATATTGGAATGAACTGGGAGGAAAAAATTGAAAGAAAGAACACTGTAGTACTAGTCGAGAGATTTAAATTCCTAACAAAATCCATTGTTTTGGATTTGAGAGTGTATAGGCATATACTGTACCTAAATACCTAAGTTACATTCATCTTAATTTAGAATTTTGTATCTCCTTTAGCTGTTCCCTTTGTCTTTTGGTTATTACTTCTAATTCAGTAATTAGTAATTACATCTAATGGGAATCCATATTTTAATCATATATTATTTATACTTAAGAATTTAGATAATTTGTAAATCAGAAAGGAAAATTCAGTTTTTGAAATTTTATACTTGAAGAATTTTGCAGCTTTGGCATATTTGGTTATGTTTTTTGTTATTGATAACATTAAAGAATAAGAGGTGGGAGTAGAAAAATAACAGTACCAGAAATATATGGACTTCCAGGGCCTGGCTTCTGTTCCCACCATTCAGTACAGACTGGCTATTGGGAAGTATCTAAATTAAAATGAAATAATGCTGTCACAATACTGTCACAATAATGGACAAATATTTGGTCAGAGATAAGATGAGAAAATGGAGAGTTTACTGTATTTAAAAAATCTGTTTTTTCTATATTCTGTGAAAGATACTGCTCTTACTGGTACTTAGTACCATGACTGAGAAAGAAGTTAGGATGTCAGGCTGTGTGTTCTGGAATCTGAATTTTTCTTCTAGCTTGCTTGGTGTCTGTGCAGTCTTCCAAGATAGCTATGGGCAAATTCAGTGGGTTTGTTTTCAGTGGACTTGGTAACTGAAATGTTCCTGTTGTATTTGAATCTAAAACTGGTTCAAAGTCTTTAGCCACAGCTAAAGAACATGTTTTATTCTCATAATCAATTTCTGCTTCTTTCTTAAAGATTCACTTTCTGTATGATTACTTCCAGGTATGATTCTCCAAAGAAATTAGGGACTCGGGATTTCTGTCCCCTCCTATATCACCCAGACTAATTATTGCTTCTTCAAGTACTTTCTCTTTGCCCTATAGTTTTACTCCATTGGTATTTAATTCTATTGGGGGGAGCTGCTAAGAACAGTAGGCAGAATATATTTACCATATGCTGACTGGGTACTGCTATTATGAGAAAAAGAGTACGAGCTTGTTTCTGGAAGACTCTATACTTTTCTTCATGTACATGGAACCCCAGGTGTTCAAGGCTTGAAGAACGGATTATTATGGAAGAAAGAAGCTGATAAATGAAATAATTTTACCAGGGCATTATTGATTAATGATTTATGCAGTAGCCTTATAAGGTTGTCATAAGCATTTTAGGAAGTGTGGCACCAGAAATGAGGAAACTATTCTTGGGGCCTTTTTCTTCAAATTATACCCAAGTAAGTGGGTGCCCACTTACTTTCATTCATTTGTTCCTTCAACAAACATTAGTTGACCACTTACTGAATGTCAGTTACTTTTCTGGGCACTGGGGATAAAGTATTTCAGAGTGGTTATGAAGAATAAATCAGGGCTAGAGATAGATGGAAAGTTGGTAGCGGTATTTTAATTAGGTGGACAAGGAAGCCTTCTCTGAAGAGCTGGCATTTTAGTTTAGACCTAAATAACATAAGCGATTGGGCTGTAGAAACACCTGGGGAAGAGAATTCCTGCAAGAAAGAAAAGCCACTAGTATCTAAAATGTCTCCTGATTTTACAAAGTGACTTTTGGGGATAGTGGTATTTGAAAGATGGAATTTTGTCTTATAAGCAGCTATTCAGGAATGTACGTATAATATATATCTATACTATCTATACTCTAAAGTATAGGGTGGGGTGGAAAAGTGACCTGTCAAGATTTTATTACGATAGCTCCAGAATCTGAAGAAAAAATAAATGTTTAAAAAGTGGTGGGCAACACATTTTAAATCAACTATACTCCATTAAAAAAAATTTTTTTTTTAATTAAAAGAGAAGTGGTGGGCATTTGGAGAGTTGTTAGTGATTTTTAGGCTTTAATTTTTATAACTTTATTACTGTTTATAAAAGTAAAACATTTTATTAAATTAGGATAATTCTATTTCTGACAAAGATACCAAAAGAAAGTAAACTATAATCTTACTAATGAGAATAGGTACAAAAATCATAAATAAAATCATAATAAATTTATAAAATACAGTCATATATTAAAAATCCAATTACCAAATAGGATTTAGATGCATAGGGATAATTCAATTTTAAGAAAACCATTAATATAATATATACGCCTACTAATATGACATATGATATGTTAGGATAAATACTTGATGAAATAGGATTTTATGAAATTCAGTATTCATCCTGATAAAGACTCTAAATAATATAGATGTATATTTCCTTAACATTATAAAAAAAACTTAAAATCAAGAGCTAGAATCCTGTTTAATGGTAAAGTACTAGAGTATTTTCCTTAAAATTGGAGAGAAAGTCAGTATGTGCACTACCATTACTATTATTTAACATTTTCCTGTAATCAGACCAGATAATGAAAAAATATATAAATATTATAAAGGAGACCAAATTATTATTTGCAGATAATATGATTTGCCACCTGGGAAAACCAAAGGGAATCCATGAAAACACATTAGAACTGATAAGAGTGCCTAGTAGTTTGGTGGGTACACAATTAACATAAAAATATCTAGCTTTCTTCTGTAAGGCCTGTAATTAGTTAGAAGAGATCATGGGAAATAAGATCCCTTTCAGAAAATAAGCAAAAAGATGTGAAATGTTGAGGAATAAATGTAAAAGATATATGGGACTTGTTTGAAGAAAACTAATTAATGATACTTAAGTAGACTTTAGTAAACAGAGAGATAGATACACTTCGTATTTGGGTAAGAGAAGCGAGAAGGGTCAATATTAGGCAGGATGTCAATTTCCTCCAATTAATGTATATATTTAATTCCATCTCTGTCAGCTGCTAGGGCAAGTTTGGGGGAAGTTGGTCATACGGACCTAAAGATTATATGGAAGAGCAAACATAAAGGAGTAGCCAGAGCAGTTTTTGCAAAGGAAATATATAGCAGGTAGGTCTCTGCATTAATGGGGAATTAATGCAGAAAAAATAAAAAAGGATTTAAGTATATTTTAAAAACCACAATGAGTGCAAGTTTTAGAGGGTGTCTGCTTCCAGACAAACAAGATTGGGAGTTCTTCCACTTCACACTGTGATGGAATAACTGAGACCAGATTTATACTCCCACCATAAACAACTAGGAAAATGAACAAAACATATGAAACCACAGTTCTGAGACATTCGTGCTACGGTCTGAATGTTTGTGACCCCCACGAAATTCATATGTTGAATCCAAACTTCCAAAGATGATTATTATTAGGAAGGTCTTCAGAAGTAGAGCTTTAGGGAGGTGATTAGGTCATGAGGGGGGAACCCTTATGAATGGGGTTAGAGCTTTTATAAAAGGCTCCAGAGAGATCTTTTGCCCCTTCTGTCATGTGAGGGTACACCAAGAAGTCTACGACCTGGAAGAAGGCCCCCACGCGTCACGCTGCTACGCTGATCTCGGACTCCCAGCTTCCAGAACCGTGAACAATAAATTTCTGCTGTTGTTCAGCCACCTAGTCCGGCCTTTTCTTATCGTAGCACGAATGGACTAAGACAGTTGGACGACAGGCAGTGCAAGGCTGTGCCTCCTGAGAAGAGAGAAGTGGTTGCGCTGACTTACTGCTTGGAGCCACTTTCTGGACCACAGCGTGGGAAGGAGGAATCCAAGCAGGGTGTGACGGTGTCGCTGAGTTGAGGAAACAAAATTTGGAATTTGGAGAGGCTAATGCAACTAATTTGAGGGGCAGAGTATCTGAAAGGAAGAAGCTGCCCAGAGGAAGAATGTCGGAACTCAGCCTTGGGTTCCCCTAGTCTTTAGCTGCATGAGCCCCCAGGTGCAGTATGAAACTCTGTGAAGCCAGGCAAAGAATGATCAGAGTGGTGTAAACTCAGTAATTTACTGAAAAAGCCTACAGAATTCACTCAGGGTTGGGAGATCCTAGAGCTCCAGTCAGCTGGAGTAGAGGGTCCTTGTGAACTGCCCAGGGCATTTGCTGGAGACTCTGGAAGAGCCACGCCTTACCGCAGAGCTGAACTAGCCCTAGAATAAAGGGGAGTCCAGACTTGCCCTAAAAAGGGTTAAAAACAGGCCTTGAAAGTTGATCCATAAGTAACGTAACTATCTGTCATAGTAAACGTTATTAAAATAAAACAATGTGTAACTTATACCCAACAATGTAAATTTTACATATGAAATACCCAATCATGTTAAATGCAAGGAAGCAGGAATAATATAACTTGGAGAAAAAATTGTCAATGAAAACAGAAATACAAATGGTAGATATGATGAAATTAGCAGATAAGATTTCAAAACAGCTATTATAAATGCGCTCAAGAAATGTAAAGAAAACATGAATCTCAGAGGAGACGTGTAAATGACATAAAAGAACCAAATGAAACTTCTAGAAATGAAATATATACTATATGAAAAGAAAAATTCACTGTATAAGATTAAAAATAAATTTGGTACTGTGTAAGAAAAGAGGAGTGAATGAAGAGGGCAATAGAAACTACTTTATGAAGCGCAGAGAGAAAAACTGAAAAAAGAAAAAAAATGAACAATGACTTGGTTACCTGTGGGAAAATATCAGGTTGTCTAACATAATGTAATTGGAGTACCAGAATGAGAGAACAGAAAAAACATGTGAAGAAATAATGGCTATAAAAATTTCCAAGTTTGATGAAAAATATAAACCCATAGATCTGAGGAACTTAAACCCTAAACAGGATAAAGCAGAGAGCAAATAGACTGGTACATCTGTAACAAATAGACTGGTACATTATTAGGTACATCATAATGAAACTGCTGAGAGCCAATTTCAGAAAGAAAATCTTTTTTTTTTTTTTTTTTTTTTTTGTGGTATGCGGGCCTCCCTCTGTCGTGGCCTCTCCCGTTGCGGAGCACAGCTCAGGACGCGCAGGCTCATTGGCCATGGCTCACGGGCCCAGCCGCTCCGCGGCATGCGGGATCCTCCCGGACCGGGGCACGAACCCGGTTCCCCTGCATCGGCAGGCGGACGCGCAACCACTGCGCCACCAGGGAAGCCCCCAGAAAGAAAATCTTAAAAGCTTCTAGAGAGCTTTTCCTTTGGGAGCCGCTGGGTTGAGAGGAGCGTGGCCTTCTCCTCTCCCCGCCGTGGCGTATGCTCACCCACTGATACCAGTGTACTCCGAAAACAGGGAGTCATCTGGCAGAAATGTCACTTTGCCTGCTGTGTTCAAGCTCTGATTTGACCAGATATTGTGAACTTTGTTTGCACCAACTTGTGCAAAAACAGCACAGCCCTGTGCTGTCAGTGAATTAGCAGGTCATCGAACCAGTGTCGAATCCTGGGATACTGGCAGAGCTGTGGCTCGAATTCCCAGAGTTTGAAGTGGCGGGACTCACCACTCTGGCCAGGGTGCTTTTGAAAATATGTGTCGTGGGGGCCACGTGTTTGCGCCCGCCGAGACCTGGCAACGCCGGCACCGCAGAGTGAACATAATGCAGAAGCGATACGCCATCTGCTCTGCACTGGCTGCCTCGGCGTTACCAGCGCTGGTCATGTCTAAAGGTCATCGTATTAAGGAAGTTCCGGAATTTCCTTTGGTGGTTGAAGACAAAGTTGAAGGCTACAAGAAGACCAGGCAGGCTGTTTTGCTTCTGAAGAAACTTAAGGCTTGGAATGATATCAGAAAGGTCTGCGCCTCTCCGAGAATGAGAGCTGGCAAAAGCAAAATGAGAAACCGTCACCGTATCCAGTGCAGGAGCCCCTGCATCATCTGTAATGAGCACGTCATCAAGGCCTTCAGAAACATCCCTGGAACTACTCTGCCTGGTGTGAGCAAACCGAACCTTTCGAAACTTGCTCCTGGTGGGCCTGTGCTACGTTCCTGCATGTGGACTGAAAGTGCTTTCCGCAAGTTAGATGAGCCGTGTGGCACTTGGCGTAAAGCTGCCCCCCTCGGGAGGAGCTACGACCTCCCCAAGCACACGATGCTCAGTAGAGACCTCAGCAGAACCTTGAAAAGCCCGGAGAGTCGGAGAGCCCTCCGAGCACCACGCGAGAAGGCCCGTCAGGGTCCCAGAGAAGAGTCCACTGAAAGACCCGAGAGCCGCTGACGCTCAACCCACACGCAAAGACCACGCGCTGGAACACCATTCTGCGCCAGGCCAAGAACCACAAAATCCGGACGGATGGGCGGCAGCAGCACTAGAAGCCAAATCAGATGAGAAGGGGGTTCCAGGCAAGACGCCTGTGGTGGGGAAGAAAGGAAAGAAAGCTGTTGGCATTAAGAAGCAGAAGAAGCCTTTGGTGGGAAAAAAGGCTGCAGTGACCAAGAAACCAGCAGTTGAAAAGAAGCCTGCAGGAAAGAAACCCACCACAGAAGAAAAGAAGGCTGCTGCATAAACTTAAATTTGTTTAATCTGTAGTGGTCAAATCATTGCGGACAGCTAATTTTGAATAAAGACCTGATCAAAGAGGCAGTGAGAAATATGGGGGGCGGGGGGGAGAAAAAAGCTTCCAGAGGAAAAAACTCATTACATACAGAAGAACAAAGATAATGACTACAGACATCTTTATTAAAACTATGCAAGTCAGAAGATAATGACTTCCTTAAATTGCTGAAAAAATAAAACTGGCCAACCTACAATTATACATCCGGTGAAAATATCCTTCAAAGTGAAGCTTTTCTCAGACTATCACCAGCAGACGTGTGTTATGAGAAATGTTCAAAGAAGTTCTTTAGGCAGAAGGTAAATGATACCAAATTAAAACTTATATATACATAAAGCATTGAAAAGTGCTGGAGAAATGGTTAATGTGTGGGTAAATATAAAATACTTAAAAAAAATTAATTAATTTAGTTTTGGCTGCACTGGGTCTTCGTTGTCGGGTCTTCGTTGCTGTGTGCGGGCTTTCTCTAGTTGCGGCAAGTGGGGGCTACTCTTCTTTGAGGTGCGTGGGCTTCTCATTGCAGTGGCTTCTCTTGTTGTGGAGCACAGGCTCTAGATGTGCAGGCTTCGTTAGTTGTGGCACACGGGCTCTAGAGCACAGGCCTCAGTAGTTGCAGCGCACGGGCTTAGTTGCTCCGTGGCATGTGGGATCTTCCCGGACCGGGGCACGAACCCGTGCCCCCTGCATCGGCAGGCGGACTCTCAACCACTGTGCCACCAGGGAAGCCCCTTGCAGATTGGGTTTTAAAAAAGAAGCCAAACCTATTTATGTTTCATACAAGAAATTCATTTTAAGTATAACCACAGTTTAAAAGTGAAAGTATAGATATAGATAATACCATGCAAATATTAATCATAAAAAAATTTGAAGTGGTTTTAGGACAAGACTGTTACCAGGGATAAAGGTAGACATTTCATAAATTATAGAAGGACCATCTTCCCAAGAAGACTTAACAAACCTAAATGTTTATGCACTCAACATTAGAGCTTCAAAATACATAAAGCATAAACTGACAGAACTGAAAGAAATAGATAAATCCACAGTATTAGAGTTTACAGCATTCCTCTTTCAGTAATTGATAGATCAGTTAGAAGATCAATGAGGATATTGGAAACTTGAATAACATTATCAACTAACTTCACCTAATGGACATTTATGGAACACTGTGCCTAATGGCATTAGAATATGTATTCATTTCAAGTTCACATGGACAGTAAGCCAAGATCATATGCTAGGCTACACATCTCAGTAATTTAACAAATTTTTAAGGATTGAAATCATATAGAGAAACTTGTGTGACGAAAGCAGGATTATATTAGAACTTAACAAAGATATGCTTGCAGTGTTTTTTTTTTGGCCGTACCATGCAGCATGAGGGATCTCAGTTCCCTGACCAGCGATCAAACCTTGGCCCCTTGTAGTGGAAGCACAGAGTCTTAACCACTGGACCACCAGGGAAGTCCCTGCTTGCAAAATTTGTCAATATTTGCATATTAAACAGCCCACTTTATATAACCCATGGATTAAAGAACAAATCACAAGAGAAATTAGAAAACATTCAAACTGAATGAAAATGAAAACACAATATATCAAATTTGAAGCACGTAGCTAAAGCAGTGCTTAGAGGGAAATTTGTAGCTTCAAATATTTATATTAGAAAAGGAAAATCAATCTTAAGGTTTCACCTCAGCAAGCTAGAATATGAAGATAAAATCAAACCCAAAGTAAGTAGAAAGAAGAGAAAAATAAAAATAAAAACAAATCAATGAAGTAGAAAGTGGACAAACAATAGAGAAATTAAACTAGAAGCTCATCCTTTGAAAATATCAATAAAATTAATAAATCTCTAAGTAGACTGCACAAGAAAAAAAACAGAAGGCAAAATTTACTAATATCAGGAGTGAAAGATACATTACTATAGTTACTAAATATTATGAACAACTTTATGCCAGTAAGTTGCCAACTTAGATGATGTGGTGCAATTCCTCGAAAGTCATTCCAAAAGGAAAAGCAAGCCTGAATAGCCCTCTATCCTTCTTTTTTTTTTTTTTTTTTTTCCTTTTTTTGGTTTTGTTTTGTTTTGTTTTGTTTTTGGTGGCCATGCCAGTGCAGCATGTGGGATCTTAGTTCCCTGACCAGGGATCAAACCCATGCCCCCTGCATTGGGAGCTTGGAGTCTTAACCTCTGGACTACCAGGGAAGTCCTAGCCCTCTATCTTTTAAATAAGTTGAATTTCTAGTCGAGATCTTTCCTGCAAAGAATATTACAGAGCTAAATGGCTTTCTTGATCTGCCAAGTGTTTAGGGAAGAAATGATACCAATTCTACACAACTCTTTCAGAAAATAGAGGACTAGAGAGTATTTCCTAACTCATTTTATGAGGTCAGCATTACCCTGATACCAAGATCAGAGATTTTATGGGAAAAGAAAACTACAAACCAATATTCTTCACGGAAATAGAAACACACATTCTTGATAAAATACGAGCAATCAAATCCAGCAGCATATAGAAGGGACCATATGTCTCAAAAGGGGTTTATCCCAGGGAGGTAGGTTTAATCAATCAATGTAATTCACCATGTTAACAAAGGAAAAAGGAAAAATCGTGATCATATCAGTAGCCACAGAAAGCCCATTTGCCAAAATCCAATATTACATAAATTCCCATAACTAGTAATAAAGGGCAGCTTCTTCAATCTGATAAGTGCATCTGTGAAAAACCCACAGTGAACATCACACTTAACGGTGAAAGACAATGTTTTCCTTTCAAGGTTGAGAGCAAGGCAAGGATGTCTGCTGTAACCACTTCTATTCAGCATTGCACTAGCAACATTAGTACAGGGCAAGAAAAATAAAGGACTTACAGATTGGAAAAGAAGAAATAAAACTGTCTTGGACATCCCTGGTGGTGCAGTGGTTAAGAATCCACCTGCCAACGCAGGGGACATGGGTTTGAGCCCTGGTCCAGGAAGATCCCACATGCCGCAGAGCAACTAAGCCCGTGTGCCACAACTACCGAGCCTGTGCTCTAGAGCCTGCGAGCCACAACTACTGAAGCCCATGCGCCTAGAGCCCGTGCTCCGCAACAAGAGAAGCCACCGCAATGAGAAACCCGCGCACCTCAACGAAGAGTAGCCCCTGCTCTCCACAACTAGAGAAAGCCCGCTTGCAG
>NC_041220.1:140781733-140863883 GCF_002837175.3 Physeter macrocephalus | reverse complement strand
GCTCAGTGGTTGAGAGTCCGCCTGCCGATGCAGGGGACACGGGTTCATGCCCCGGTCCAGGAAAATCCCACATGCTGCGGAGTGGCTGGGCCCGTGAGCCATGGCCGCCGAAACTGCACGTCTGGGGCCTGTGCTCCGCAACGGGAGAGGCCACAACAGTGAGAGGCCCGCATACCGCAAAAAAAAAAAAATAAAAAGCAATACTATTTAACAGCAGCAAAATATGAAAGGGTTAAGTTTAATGAAATAAGCAAAAAATCTGTACATAGAAAACTACAAAATACTGTCGAGAGAAATCAAAGACCTGAATAAATGGAGAGATATACCATATGTGTGGATTGGAAGATTTATGGTTTAAGAACAAAGTTGAAGGGCTTGCACACCTGATTTAAAGACTTACTGTGAAGCTGCAGTAATTGAGACAGTGTGGTATTGGTATACTGACATACATGTAGATCAGTGGAACATCACATAGACCCGTGTAAGGCTGATTGATTTTCAGTAATGGTGCTAATGTAATTCAGTGGAGAAAGGATAGTCTTTTTTTTTTTTTTTTAAAGATTATTTTTTTTTTGATGTGGACCATTTTTTAAGTCTTTATTGAATTTGTTACAATATTGCTTCTGTTTTTTGTTTTGGGAGTTTTTTTTTTGGCCCCAGGCATGTGGGATCTTAGCTCCCCGACCAGGGATCGAACCCGCACCCCCTGCATTGGAAGGCGGATTCTTAACCACTGGACCTCCAGGGAAGTCCCAGGATAGTCTTTTTAACAGATGAGGTGAAACAACTGGATATTCATATGCAAGTAAATGAACTACAGTCCTTTCTTGCATCGTACACAATGACTAACTCAAAATTGATTTAGAATTAAATGTTTAAACTGTAAAAAAAAAAAAAAAAAAAAAAATGGGGAGAAGCAGAGAAGAAAGTTTTCTCAGCTTTGAAACAGGCAATAATTCCTTAGATTGAACATAACAATCATGAACCTTAAAAGAAAAAAAATGATGACTTGAACTTCATTTAAATGAAAAGCTTCTACTTTTGTTTTGGGAGTTTTTTTTTTTGGCCCCAGGCATGTGGGATCTTAGCTCCCCGACCAGGGATCGAACCCGCACCCCCTGCATTGGAAGGCGGATTCTTAACCACTGGACCTCCAGGGAAGTCCCAGGATAGTCTTTTTAACAGATGAGGTGAAACAACTGGATATTCATATGCAAGTAAATGAACTACAGTCCTTTCTTGCATCGTACACAATGACTAACTCAAAATTGATTTAGAATTAAATGTTTAAACTGTAAAAAAAAAAAAAAAAAATGGGGAGAAGCAGAGAAGAAAGTTTTCTCAGCTTTGAAACAGGCAATAATTCCTTAGATTGAACATAACAATCATGAACCTTAAAAGAAAAAAAATGATGACTTGAACTTCATTTAAATGAAAAGCTTCTACTCCTTAAAATAATCCCATTAATAAAATGAAAAGATGGGAAGTTCCTGGCTGTCCAGCGGTTAGGACTCTGTGCTTCCACTGCAGGGGGCACAGATTCAATCCCTGGTGGGGGAACTAAGATCCTGCATGCCACATGGCTTGGCGGGCGGGTGGGACGGGGGGAAGGCAAGCCAAAGATTGGGAAAAAAATTACAATATATATATACCTATATTCAGAATATATAAGAGGACTTACATTCAGATTATATAATATATAATAATAAGTTGGAGATAATACATTAAACTGGGGAAAAGATTTGAACAGATAATTATCTGAATGGCCAATAAGCACACTTTATTTTATTTATTTTTAAAATATTTATTTATTTATTTATTTAACTTTTGGCTACGTTGGGTCTTAGTTGCGGCTCGCGGTCTCCAGAGCGCGTGGGCTCTGTAGTTGTGGCGCGTGGGCTTAGTTGCCCAGCAGCATGTGGGATCTGAGTTCCCCGAACACGGATAGAACCCACATCCCCTGCATTGGAAGGCAGATTCTTAACCACTGGACCACCAGGGAAGTCCCAAGCATGCTTTAAAATGCCCAGTATTATTAGCCATCAGGGAAACACAAAGTGAAAACACAAGGAGATACTACTACATGCTTATCATAGAGCGGTGAAAATTCCAGAGCGATAGCATGTTTGGAGAGGATGTAGAGCAGCTGGAACTCTCATACATTGCTAGTGGGGATGTAAAACAATACACCTGCTTTGGAAAATAATTCGACAGTCATTTTAAAACTAAGTGTACCACTACCATATGATCTGGTAATTTGATTTGTAAGTAGATATGGAATGGAAAGGAAGGGAGGGGCATAGCAAGGCATTAATAGGAGCATTACAGCCGTATGAAGAGAGGTCTGTCAGTACAGTGGGGTTCTCAGCAATAAAAAGAAATGATCTACTGATATATGCAATGACATGTATAAATCTTAGCATTATGCTAATTTAAAGAACTCAGATACAAAAGAGCCCGAGCTGTTGATTCCATACATATGAAATCATAGGAAAGGAAAATTTATAGGGATAGAAAGATTGGCGGTTGCCCGTGTGGGCGGGTGGTTGGATGGGGGAGTAGGTGGTGGGTGGTGGTAGTTGTGAGAGTTTGGTACGGGGGATGCAAGGGAGCCTTCTGGGGTGATAGAAGTATTCTGTTTCTTGATTGTGTTGGTAGTTAAGGGATGTCTACATTTATGGAAATCCATAGAACTGTATACTTAAAATGGCTGCAGTTTATTTACATATAAATACCTAAGTATTTTTGATTAAAAATAGGTGAAGTTGATTGAAAATAAATGACTTATTAGTTGAGACAGACTATCCTGCAAGTTTTGTATTATGCAAATGGCATTTCTTTTTAAATTACCCGTATAGACTGTAAGGTGGTTTTTTTTTTTGTCATTGTTATTTTTATTTGTTTTTTTTTTTCATTTATTCTCTTTTTTGTCATTGTTATTTATTTATTTTTTAATTTTTTTATTTTTTTGCGGCACGCGGGCCTCTCACTGTCGCGACCTCTCCCGTTGCGGAGTACAGGCTCCGGACGCGCAGGCTCAGCGGCCATGGCTCACGGGCCCAGCCGCTCCGCGGCATGTGGGATCTTCCCGGACCGGGGCACGAACCCGTGTCCCCTGCGTCGGCAGGCGGACTCTCAACCACCGCGCCACCAGGGAAGCCCTGTCATTGTTATTTTTAAATAAAAAAGTACTTTGATTTTTCTTCTTAGTTATACAGGAATATAGTACAAAACAATAAACTCAGACATACTGAGAAAGTGAAAATTCCTCTTTTATCTGCTCACCTCTCTTACTAGGTTATTAGTAGTTTGAGATATGTTCAGATTTTTTAATGCATTTGTAAAACAAATATGTATATAAATAGAATCATACAACAGTACTGTTCTGTTAACCATTTCCCCCCCACTTATTTGTATCCTGGACACTTTTCCATGGTGATTCGTGGCTATCTGTTTAACCTTTTAATTGATGTTGAAGAGTCTGTCGGTGTGTGGACGTGCAGTAGTTCCTCAGTCCGTGTGTGATGAGTGTGCTTTCTTTCTCTTTCTTGTCTTGTTTTTGCATTATGAACATCTTGGTTAGGGGACTTGTCTTCAAACTGTGTCTGCTTAGCAAGCACACTTTTTATTTTAGTGACATATTTATTTGAAATGGCTTCTGGGGGTAAACACTGGGGAGGAGATCAGTCCCCCCAGAGCTGCCACACTGCATATTTCATTTTAGATAAGGCTTTGAAGGTGACCACAGAAGAAAAAATGTGAAGCAAATGTATGTATTTTTTAATATACTCCTGAATTTCATGTCTTTCGATGTATCTCTAACCTATAGTGATAAAAGGATTACACCACCACTGCCTTCAGCTATTTTACGAATGTTGGTCTTTGGAAACTTTTGATGCCTGGAGAGCGATGACTTGAGTGCATTATAAAAGCACTTCATAAGTGAACACTGCAGTATTGCCCTGCTCCTGCCTCTTTACACTAAGAATCTCTCTCCTTGAATGGAAGTTTCTGAGCACTGTAAGTTGGTAGGATTGCCAGATAAAATGTAGGCTGTCCAGTTAAATTTGAATTTCAGATAAACAACAAATAACTTTTTACTTTAAGTATGTTCCAAATATTGCATGGGACATTCTTGACGTATTATTTGTTTATCCGAAATTCACATTTAAAGGGGTGTCTTGTGTCTGTATTTGCTAATTCTGACGGTCTTAGCTTATGGAGAGCTATGTAAGCTGTGCCAACACCTGCTGAAGCAGCGTTCACGCATTTTAATCATTGCATATTTTGGTGACTTGAGCAAGAGTGTGGTGACCCTAAATAAAATAACCTGGTGGATATGTAAGTTTTTAGTATATTATTGTAAAACAAAGACCCCCCCCCGATTCGTTTCTTTTCCACCCTTCTTCCCCAGTAAAAGTAGCTAACTCCGCCCTACAGTGCAAAGCAGTAATTACCTGCATATCTCTGTGCAGTGGCCACTGGCCCCTATCATTTGGCAGAAAAAAGCTCACGCAGTTACTCGCTATCATAGATTAGCAAATGTTGAATTTATGAGTAACTGTTAATATTAAAATTTATTGAGCTTTACCTTTCTTTGAACCAAGCTACAAATACTTAAATGCCAGTTTAGTTTATATGAGGTGTGTACTGTTGAGAAAGATATAGAAATTGACTTGATATAAAAATGGATTTGATATAAAAATGGACTCTTGCTCTCAATCATCTTATTATCTTGTCAAGGAGTTGGATCTGTAAACAGGTCATTATAATACAGGGTAATGCAGAGTGGTAATAATAGGTAAACGACTTGTCATGGAAGTACTTGGTATGGAAAAATTGATTCAGATTAGGGGGTTGTAGAAGACTCCCTGGAACTGTGTGCTGAGTGGATGAAAAGGAGTTGGACAGATAACGGGAGGTAATTTCAGCAGAAATCATGGACACTTTCACCTTTGGGACCAGTAGATATTTACTGTCTCGCAGTTCTGGAGGCTAGAAGTTTGAAAACAAGGTTTGGCAGAGTTGGTTCTTTTTGAGGGCTGTGAGAGAGCCTCTCTTCCATGCCTCTCTCCTAGCTTTGGTAGCTCCAGGTGTTCCTTGGTTTGTACATGATGTTCTTCTCCCTGTGACATTGTCTCCCCTCTGTATGTATCTCTCTGTGTCCGAGTTTCCCCTTGTTATAAAGACACAGTCGTATTGGATTAGGGCTCATCCTAATGATCCCATCTTAACTGGATCATCTGCAAAGACCCTATTTTCAAGTCAGCTCAGATTCACTGATTTGAATCAGTGAATCGGTATTTGGGGGTTAGGATTTCAGCATCTTTTAGGAGACACAGATCAATCCTTAACCGGTAGGTTGAGGGTTATATTTCACAGAATGTTAAAAACCATTGTTTAGTATGTTCAACTTTCCTTTTAGATAAAAGGGTATTCATGAAAACTTTTTGTATAAAGACGTAATACAAAAAATTCTGATTGTAATGTGAAAAGATGCCCTCCAAAGTTGAGAGCAAGTAGTAGGTTTAAATACTATTACTATGGTTACAGTGTAATGATGGGTATCACTAACTGAGTACTTACTTTGTGCTAGACACTGTGCTGAGTACTTTGTGGTATTTAATTTTCAAGGGACTTCGTGAGGTATGAGTTATTATTGTAACCTCTTTTTTTAAATATGAAGAAACTGAGGTTTAGAGAAGAACACAGGATGGGGGAACAGGGAGAGATGTTGATAATTTGTTCCATTTAGACATGTTAAGTTTGAAGTATTGGCTGAACATTCCTATAATGATGTTAAGTTGGTAGTTTAAAATTTGGTTCTGGAGTTCAGGAGATGGGCCAGAGTAGAAGACAGATATGTAGTAATTGTTAGTACAGACGTGCTATTTGAAACCGTAAGAATGGGTGGACTTGCCTGGGAAGGTAGTATAGAGTAAAGAGAAAGGAGGTGCTGAGGAGAGAACCTTGGTAATGTGGCTACATTTGAGTCGCTGGGAATGGAAGAAGAGTCAAGAGGAGATGCTTAAAAGCAGCGTGGTAGAAAGAGAACAAAAACGATGCAAGAAAGAATTTTTAAAATGAGGTGCTGGTCGGATCTTCCCTGGTGGCGCAGTGGTTAAGAATCCGCCTGCCAATTCAGGGGACACGGGTTCGAGCCCTGGTCCAGGAAGATCCCACATGCTGCGGAGCAACTAAGCCCGTGCGCCACAACTACTGAGCCTGCTCTTTAGAGCCCGCGAGCCACAACTACGGAGCCTGTGTGCTACAATTACTGAAGCCCACACGCCTAGAGCCCGTGCAACAAGAGAAGCCACTGCAATGAGAAGCCCGCGCACCGCAACGAAGAGTAGCCCCCGTTCACCGCAACTAGAGAAAGCCCGTGCACAGCAACGAAGACCCAACGCAGCCCAAGATAAAATAAATAAATAAATTAATTAATTTTTAAAAAATGAGGAGTTGGTCAGTGTATAAGAGTCTGCAGAAAGAGGTAAAGGAGAATGAAAACTGAGAATTTGGTCCTTACTGACATTTTGAGAGAGTAGTTTCAATGAGGTGGTAGAATCTAGAATACAAGGTATATGTAGATAAGGAGTCAAGGAGTTAGACTATTTTTTTGAGAGGTGTGTACAGGTGTAAGAAGCAAAGATCTGGAGTTCATTTAAAAGAGAAGAGTTGAACTTTTTTAATAAAGATTTTTGCTTTTTTTATGGTTAAAGGCAAGGAACCATAGAAATATTGAAACAATACAAAACCCAACTAAAGAATGGGTCCACAATCCTAGTTGGTGGGGAAGAGAGTATAGATAGAGGGACTGGCCTGTACAGAATTCCAGTCCTCAGGTATTTCACAGTTTAGAAAATTTATTTCCTACCGGTTGGGTATGGGTGGGGGAGTTCACAGTGGAAGATAATATGAGATTACTGTTACTATTAAAAATACTGGGGCTTCCCTGGTGGCGCAGTGGTTGAGAGTCCGCCTGCCGATGCAGGGGACACAGGTTCGTGCCCCGGTCCGGGAAGATCTCACATGCCGCGGAGCGGCCGGGCCCGTGAGCCACGGCCGCTGAGCCTGCGCGTCCGGAGCCTGTGCTCCGCAACGGGAGAGGCCACAACAGTGAGAGGCCCGCGTACCGCAAAACAAAACAATACTGGGCTTCCCTCGTGGCGCAGTGGTTGGGAATCTGCCTGCCGATGCAGGGGACACAGGTGCGTGCCCCGGTCCGGGAAGATCTCACATGCCGCGGAGCGGCCGGGCCCGTGAGCCACGGCCGCTGAGCCTGCGCGTCCGGAGCCTGTGCTCCGCAACGGGAGAGGCCACAACAGTGAGAGGCCCGCGTACCGCAAAACAAAACAATACTGGGCTTCCCTCGTGGCGCAGTGGTTGGGAATCTGCCTGCCGATGCAGGGGACACAGGTTCGAGCCCTGGTCTGGGAAGATCCCACATGCCGCGGAGCGGCTGGGCCCGTGAGCCACAACTACTGAGCCTGCGCGTCTGGAGCCTGTGCTCCGCAACGGGAGAGGCCGCGACAGTGAGAGGCCCGCGCACCGCGATGAAGAGTGGCCCCTGCTTGCCGCAACTAGAGAGAGCCCGCGTGCAGCAACGAAGACCCAACACAGCAAAAATAAGTAAATTAATTAATAAATTCCTACCCCCAACATCTAAAAAAAAAAAAATACTATTAGATTTTAGAAGAATGAAAGAAGTTATAAGTCCCTTGGACTATATATAAATATTCATTGCTTGGGTCAATACTAGTGTAAATGCCGGTTATGATGTTGCTTTCTGAGTTTCTAATGAGTGGAGACCTCATCAGTTTTTACCTATCCCATGCTTCTCTTTAATAGCTGTTGTTTAGCTGGGTGGTACTGACTGTGGGCTGTGATTATAAAGCTGATCAAGGAGCATGAATGAAGGTTCAGCTGTCAGTGTACCCCATTTGTGAAAAAGAATTTTTTTCTGATGTTAGCAAGTTGGACTCATCTTTTGCCTTATACAGAGTAGGAAATTCAAGGTTAATAGTCAGTGTGTACTGGCTTTTTTAAAAGTCACTGTATCTTTGTAGTTTATTTAAAAATTTTGTGCAATGTTTTATACAAAACAAGAGTGTATAAAATATATATGTTTCAACTTAAGAATAACAAAAAGAGGACATATTACCTATTGCTCAGTTTAAAAAGTAGAAACTATTAGTATTTTAGAATACTGAGTGTGCCCCACCTCCTATCCCCATCCCTGTTCCCAGAGGTGCCATTATCCTGACTTAATGTGTTTACATTCTTTTTTTTTTCTTTTTTTTTTTTGCGGTACGCGGGCCTCTCACTGTTGTGGCCTCTCCCGTTGCGCCGTCGGTGTGAGGGTTTTTAAAAAGTGCTTCAGATGATTCTAATGTGCAGCCAAATTTAGGTGCCACTGCTTAAGCTTTTGAACCGCTGCTACTTATTTTCACCTCATCTTTTTATATATGCAATATAGTTACAATGAGGTTTTTTTTTTTTTCTTTTTTTTTTTTGCGGTACGCGGGCCTCTCACTGTTGTGGCCTCTCCCGTTGCGGAGCACAGGCTCCGGACGCGCAGGCTCAGCGGCCACGGCTCACGCGCCCAGCCGCTCCGCGGCGTGTGGGATCCTCCCGGACCGGGGCACGAACCCGTGTCCCCTGCATCGGCAGGCGGACTCTCAACCCCTGCGCCACCAGGGAAGCCCTGTTTACATTCTTTTACTTTTCTTTACAGTTTTATTGTCTGTGGATATTTCCTAAGCAACATATCATTTACTTTGAAAAAATGAATAGTGTACCAAGCTAACTGAGTTAGGAAGGGACAGCATTACCATAGTTAGATGAAAGCTTCCAGGAAACAAGCTGACTAGTCAAGGCATCAGGTTCACTGAGCTTGAAGATTTTCTACTCAGGTAATCATGAAGCAGTGTAATGAGTTAATTTTGGAAACACAGGACACCATCTTGGTCAGGTATCTGTCATTGCTATAGTATGGTCCGGCTATTGCAGGTTTGTTCAGCAAGTATATGGTCACATGGAAAGAGTGCTGTTCTTTATTTTTGGTTTCTGAGCTCTTGGTGGTCTTCCAACACTTTAGGAATAGATTAAAGCAGAATCTTTACCTCATCTGGGAGGTGAAAATGAGTGGTCTCAGCTGATCCAGGTAGTAAGGCAAGGTGGAGTGAGTAGGTACCTCAAGACAAGCCAGATATAAATAAAAATCTGGAATAGGCCTATCTGGGCATCCTGTCCTTAGGAACAATGTCAGTGGTTATCTTGGTGATGACAGTTTCAGGAGTCACGTCACTACAACTGAACTAGTTGCCCTTTAAATCCAGTGCGCAGCTGGCATCCTGGAACTTCTCTTCACAATCCAGTCCTCCTAAAGATTACTGTTGTCTCTTCCCATATTGGATCTTCTATGTTCTGTATCCTAAGTTATCGTCTTTACTAAAAATTTACTTTTTTGGTGGAATACTCTCTCCAGTTGCTTCTTGAGAAAAGATGCATGGAAGGTAAACATTTTGAGGTCTTTCATGTCTGAGAAAATATCTTTATGCTACTTTCATAAGATGGTTTGGGTGAAGAATTCTAGGTTAGAAATAACTTTCCTTTATAATTTTGAAGAAATGTCTCCATTGTCATCTTCCTTCCAATTTGACTGTTGAGAAGACTCAAGTCTGAGTCCTGATTCTTTGTATGTGACCTGTATTTTCTTTCAAGAATCTTATAGAATCTTTTTTTTGTTCCCTGATTGTGATATTTCCCAATGGTGTGCCTCAGTGTGGGTCTCATTCTTTATTTGTTTATACTAAACACTTGGTAGCCCCTTTCAAATGGACAGCTCATATCCTTCAGCTCTAGGAAAATTTCTGAAATTCTTTCATTTCCTTCCAACCTCCCCCGCACCCCCCATCTCTGGAACTCCTGTTATTCAGATATTGGTCCTCCTGGGCTGGTCCTCTAATAGTGTTCCTGTTTCTCTCCCTGTGACTTTTTGGGTTTTTTTGCCTCGAGGCATGTGGGATCCTAGTTCCCTGACCGGGAATCGAACCGACACCCCCTGCATTTGAAGAGCAGTCTTTTTTTTTTTTTTTTTTTTTAATGTATTTATTTATTTTTGGCTGCGTCAGGTCTTAGTTGAGGCATGCAGGATCTTTCACTGTGGTGCGCAGGCTCTTCATTGTGCCGTGTGGGCTTCTCTCTGGTTGTGGCACACGGGCTCAGTAGTTGCTGAGTGCGGGCTCTCTCCTTGTGGTGTGTGGGCTCAGTTGCCCCGCGGCATGTGGGATCTTAGTTCCCCAACCAGGGATTGAGCCTGCGTCCCTGGCCTTGGAAGGCAGATTCTTAACCACTGGACTGCCAGGGAAGCCCCCCGCTTCTCTCCTATATCTTTTTTTCTCTGGTTCCTGGAAGGCTTGCCTCAATTTTATTCTCCATGCCTCTTTTTTCATTTCAGTTATTGTGTTTTTAATTTCTAAGAACTCTATTTTTTTAATGTTCTTTATTAAATTGTATTCTGTTCCTGTTTTATGGATATAGCTTCTCTTATCTCTGTGAAAAATATGAATATATAAATGTATATGTATGTAAATGATGTTTTGTGTTAGAGGCGTTTCCTTGGGTGACTATAATACTTGGCTGTCTGCTCATGATTAAAGGTGGAGGACGAAAAAGCTGATTGGGAACTCTGTTTTTGGTACAGCACTGATACTAGCAAATGTGCCTTTATACCTCAAAGATGCTCTTGTTTTTCTCTCTCCAGAAAGTAACTCTCCAATCTTCTGCTGAGGTGGGGAAGGGCCCGTTGCCTAGCATCATGGAGGAGGGAGCAGGTCTAGGAATAAAAGTGCTTTTCAAACAACTTTCATGGAATCTTCCTTGTTTTAACCCCCCTCTTCTTTGTCCGTCACCTCCTGCTCCTCTGTTTCCAGAAGTAATTGGTATTGCCTTCTGTGGATTCTCCAGTGTAAAGTGTGTTGTGTCTCATTTATTTTTTTGCTGCCAGGCTATGATTTGGCTTTCCTGGGTCTGCTAAACCACTTAATAATATTCATCCATCCACTATCAGTCTTTCAAGATTTTGTTGCTCTTATCTCTTCTTATGAGTTCATGTCTAAAAAAGTCTTTTATAGCATTTTAGTGGGCTTTCATGAGAGAGTGAAATTATATGCATGTTTTTAATTTGCCATCTTAATCCTAAAGCCCTGATTATTTAAAATGTTTAATATATGTCTCACCTCTTGAGACGTGAAAAGATTATTAAAATTAGCCCTTTTCATCTCTCGCTTTGGTTTTTACATTCATGTTTATAATACATGACACTCGTTTGAACTCCTTGAGACTATATGAACTCAAGGATTTATAAGTGAATCCAGAATTTGTGAATAAAGAGGTTGATTGTTTTTTAAATTTGCTCTTGTAGGAAAGTGGAAAGGTTTCTGAATATCCAGCAGTGATTGTGGAGCCAGTTCCAAGTGCCAGATTAGAGCAGGGCTATGCAGCCCAGGTTCTGGTTTATGATGATGAGACTTATATGATGCAAGATGTGGCAGAAGAACAAGAAGTTGAGACCGAGAATGTGGAAACAGGTAGACATCTCATTAAATGTTCATTATTTATAACTTTCTCATTTTGTAAGTGTCAACATTACTATTGCCAATTGAATAATATACCAAAAAACCTCTTTTTAATGCTATTTAGTATAGCTTGGAAACAAGTGAAATATTTCTTGTTTAAGGGAGTTTATATATGTAAAGTTCTACATTATAATTCTTTGAAGTCCAACAGAGTCTCATATCATGGACCCTCAGGACAAAATTACAGACCCATAATAATAAAACTATTTTTGTCATTTTTTTTTTCTGGGAGTGGAAGTATTGACTGGTTGTTATTTATTTGTAGAAGTCAATAGACTAGTATACTAGTTTTTTTTAATTCAAAAAATAAATACAGTATTCTCATTCCATAGTAGATTAGAGTTTCTTTTAACCAATATCGGAGCAGTGTGATTTCTTTTTTCCTAGCTTAGAAGCATCTTTGTCGTAGTCTATCAGATTCCTCTTCCCTTTTTGTCTTCTTAGAAATTTTGGTATTTCAGTATGTCTGTCGTGAGATAACTGTATGTTTAATTGGGCATTAGTATGTATAATTCTTGGAGAAACCTTTTCATTTTTGCCATTGACCATAAAGAAAAAAGAGTTTTTTACCAGAAGGACTATAGGGACAATTTTATAATAATAAACATTAAATTTATCTGTATCAGTTAATAGAGAAAAAGAATCCTTATATTTGGTTTACAATCCTAATAAAAATTCTTAATACTTTAGATAAATTTCGTTAAATGTAGCAGTCTCATGATTAAAAATTTTGTGTATGTGATGTCTTTCTGCTTGTTGAGGCCCAGTAGCACTCCCTAGTTCTTTTTTTTTTTTTTTTTTTGGTTGAGCTGAGGGGTTGGAAGTTACCTTGCTCTTTGGAGCAGTGATGACAACAGTGCCAGCAAACCCCACGTGCAGTGGTAATCAAGTCATTTTATCGAAACAGGGAGCTAAACATTTCATGAAGTCTTTGTGAGTGTAGTCTGGAGTGGCACTTGATTACAGTGCAAGTGGCAGGAAGATACGCATGTTTTCTTTTGAGAGTTTGGAGAGCTTTCCAGTCCGAAGCTAGAAGGTTAGTGGTAGAGATGAATTTTCTTCTTGAGGAAAAGAATAAGAAGAACTTACAAACGTATTATGCAGGATGATATCTTGAAGTAGATATTGTAACTGATTTTATTATAGGAGCATAACTAAATAGAAAACTCATGGGACAAGGAAAAAGTATGATAGCTTAAGTTGAATGAAAAAAGTAGAACTGATTGAAATTTCTGGAAAATGTTTTGATCAAAAAAAAAAAGGGAAGACTGCTTTTGGTAGCAAATTGGAAACTTTGAAAAATGAAAACTACAGCGCCAAATTTGCGTCAGTAGAAATTTAAATTCACGTTAAAATACCAGAGCATGTTGACCAAATCTTAATCGTAGTACACTTGATGGTCAGCAGTTCATTAATTTAAATTAATCTGGTAAAAACAATTCCAAATAGGAAGTGAATATAATCCATTTAAGGGATTTTATTTTCTTTGTCTTCTTGAACTCTGAGGGTGATGATATCATTTGCAGGGCAAAGATATGAGTGATTATAATATTGAAAAGAGGATGTACAAAGTCTGGATAAAAGAACAATTGCTTTTGTGGTATTTTAAAAGTAGTTTTTGTATACTTGATAATGTTTTTTTAGGTTTATTTTTCTTCAACACTAAAAGGAAATTTTGGTAAATAACTTACCTTATTCTAAAATAGTCTAAAAGTAACCTGAGAAGTTCATCTTACATTTTCTTTTTAATTCCATTCTGGCTCATGGATTTTTTAAAACCCACTTTACCTCTAAAATCCATATTACTTCTAAAAATAAGACTAGTATAGTGTAGCTATTCTTGGCTCTCCTTATAGAAGAACACTGTAAAATGCAGAATTCAGATACCGCTCTTTTTAAGGCAATGCCAAATTCAGACTGAAAACTACTTGCTTGTACATCCGTAATCAGAACAGTTTAATACACTCACATTTATTTATCATAAGGCCTGCAGAACTTGGAGACTACAATATACTAATTTATTTAAAAATAACATGGCTCATAGTAACTTAGTAAGATTGTTAATATACATAGTTTAGTTTAGAATCAGTTAATCTGAGCTTAATTTTGAGACCTAAGCTTTTTTTTTTTTTTTGGTACGCGGGCCTCTCACTGTTGTGGCCTCTCCCGTTGCGGAGCACAGGCTGTGGACGTGCAGGCTCAGCGGCCATGGCTCACGGGCCCAGCCGCTCCGCGGCATGTGGGATCTTCCCGGACCGGGGCGCGAACCCGTGTCCCCTGCATCGGCAGGTGGACTCTCAACCACTGCGCCACCAGGGAAGCCCTGAGCTTAATTTTGTTTCTGCTTAAAGACTAAAATGCATTTTTAAATGAGTTGAAATATAAATAAATTTTCATTCTCCTGATATCTAGAACCTATGTAGATGAAGGAAGGTTGTTATGACTTAATGTAATGCATATTTCCTTTTAGGTAGTGGATTAGGATTGGGTTCATTTCTTGTGGTGATAATAAATTTTTAACTTAAATCCCAGATATATGTAGGTTTTGGAGAGGAAGATGACTGGGAAGTAAAGGAAAGGAGTATTTATAAGATGGCTACAGCAGTTTCTGTTTGGTGAATTGGTGGAAATGAGATCTGTAGAGAATAAGATTTCCTTTCGTACGTCTAGGAAATACTTCCTGGAATGCTCCTACATTATAATTTATATTAGTCTAAAAAGTGTTCATAATTATATTTATTGATCTGTTATATCAGTTCTCTGCATGTTCTCATTGAAGTTTTTTTTCTTTTATTCCTGTATACCCATGCATATATATCCATACCAGAAACAGTATTCATGGTGTCATCCAGGCAGGAGTACTAAAGCCATATAATTATGTACATTTAGCTGTCTTCATTATTTTGTGTATAAAATGATTTCTTATTTTGTTAGTAGTAATTATAGGCTATCTTGCTTCATTTTTTTATAGACTGAACATCTGCATTTCCCTCACAGAGCTTGTGTGTAATAGTAATCCTCTCTTAAATTATATAGGAAAAACCAAGTATATTTTAAAACTTTAAAAATAGACATATTCATCTCAACCTGTAAATTGCTTTTTGATAATAACTGAAGTTTAGTAATCATAAAGAGCCTTTGAGGAGTAGTAACGAAGTGTGCATGAAGGGTGGTCTCGACTCTGGCAGGCCGAAATACCTCTGCCAGTGGCTGCAGAGTCCAGCAGTTTCTGGAGGCCTCTGGAGAGGGATGTGGCGAGTTGGGGGTGAAGAGGAGTCTCTTGGATTCCCTACTAAGATGTGGAAATTCAGTTTTTATGTTCACTCCTTAAATATATATATATATATATATATAATATTATATTTATATTTTATATATATATATAAATTTTAATAGGTTATTACAGATTACCATGTAAAAAGTAACAAGTTTATACCAGTGCAATCAATAATAGATAAGTTCTTCTCAGAATCTTTTAGGACTTGGCTGCAAAGGTTGAGCTGTTGAGAATCTGCTTCTTCATCTTGCACCTTAACTTAAACTATATTTATCCTCATAACCTTCCACTTTAATTTATGAGAATATATCAATAAATACTTCATTATGTGCTGGGGCACTGTGTTCAACATGTGTTTTTCCCTCAAGGTGGTAGTAATTTATATTTTGCGGATTGGGCAGATAGCAGGTAGGCGAAAGATATAAAGAAGTGTAGAATCAGACTTAACTGCTGGGGCACTGTGTTCAACATGTGTTTTTCCCTCAAGGTGGTAGTAATTTATATTTTGCGGATTGGGCAGATAGCAGGTAGGCGAAAGGCACGTAGACTGAGGGAAATAGACTTAACAAATGGGTGGGGTGTAGAAATTTGAGATATGTTTAGAAGATACTGAGTAAATAAGATCTTAATAGGAGGTTCCGTTAAGAACTGTGACTAGATTGTGATTTGAACCGAAGAGTTAGTAATTAGCCATATAAGAGACAAAGATTTGGAAGGTTTTGAGTATAAAGTACTAAGTGATTAGTATCTCAGTAGATAGAGAATGAATTGTAGGGAAAAGATGAGGCAAAAAGACTAGCTCTTTTAGTATGTATGACTCAGGGATGGCTTGAGAAGTATTAAAAAAAGGTAGAAGCAATGGGAACAGAAGGGGCTTATATAAGCACTTCTACTGTGTAAGATCTAATAAGACTAGGCATGATAGATTAGGGGGAGAAACATAGATAGGTAAGGTATTACTCAGTTTTTGGACCCTAATAATGGCGAAAGTATCATAAAGGGTTTTGAGGAAGGCAAGACTGTTTGGGGAAGCAGATAAATTTGATAATAAGCATGTTGATTTTGATCTGAAGCAGAGCATCTAAGGGGAAATAATTAGGTATTTAAAGATGTACAAATGTATGTTCAGTGCCCCATCACAGAGAGAGGGCATATTCAAATTAGGATAATTAGGATAATTTAAGGAATGTTTTAAGCAATGGCTAGTTACAAATGTGTCAGCAAGTGTAGGTAACCGTAAGTGATGGGGTGGTACTCCAGAGCTAGCAGTAGCAGAGCTGTTTCTGTCCTTTGGCCCAAGGGCCAAACAGAGGGAAGGGTTACTGGAACCCAGAAGGAGAGCCCTGGAGAGAGGGTTACCTTGAGAGGATCTGGGTCCTTTTAGCTGACTTGAGGGCAGTGCCACAGAGAGGGAGCCAGGCAAGTCAGCCTCCTGGGACAGAGTGAAGGGTGGAGTATAGATCCGTAGGGGCAAATGGAAGGTTATCTATCTAGTACAACTGAAGCTTAGTCCAGAAAGGTCAGGCAGAGACCAACTTGGGATCATCCTCACGGAAGCCATGGAAATAAATGAAAACTCCAAGGGGAAAGGAATTTGAGAGATTTCCCCAAGGGGAAGATTTTTAAATTCTATATTTGTCACTCTGTGATAGAGAACAAAGGACACAGAATTAAGAAGTTAACTTTAGGGAATGTTTACATTTTGAAGACAAGAAGAAGAGCCAAAGCGTAGTCAAATATAATAAAAAATCCTGGGTGACTAATCCTGAGCTTAAATTTTTTTTTTTTTTTTTTCTTTTAAGCCTTTTAAGTGGCTCTCTTTAGGAGGAAAGGGAAGACTGTTGATTGGGTTAGTAGTCCTGGTTTCAGGTTTCCACCTTATCGCTTACTTGGTTGGCAGTGTTGAACTGTTTCAGAGTCCATCCCACTGTCGTAACATAGGAATTCAGTGTTGTGAGGATTATAGAAAATAAACGTATAAAGCCCAGCGCTGGGATGTAAGCGCTCTGTAAGTGTTCCTTAACTTCATTAAAACCTTTCCTTGTGCCTTCAGACATGGAGAAGGTCTTTTATACATTAAAACAACATTTGTTTAATACTTCTCTGTTGTAGTTTTCTCTTTCCGTTCACTTTGACTTTTTAAAACGACAAATGTTTTATACCTTGTCTGTTATTTTTCCTCTTCATTCCTTCCTTAACTTACTGTGCTCTGGCATCTACATTTATCATTCTCCTGAAGCTCTTTGTTTATCAGATTTCCAAGTCCACTCCTCTACCAAATTCATTGACTCACAGAATCATCCAGAAGTAGAGCCTTTTAAATCTGGCCTTCCTATCTACAGAAACACTGTATTCTAGCAGTTTTCCTTTCTGCCCTTCTCATGGCTGTGCTATTTATGCTTCTGAGCTTTTGCTCAAATATAGTTTTCTATCAAGAATGTCTTTAAGTATTATCCATTCCTTCAGGCCCAACCACATGAAGCTGTCCACAGCAATTGTGGCCTACGTTAAACACTCCCTTTCCTGACCTTCTGTGAGACCATCTGGATTTAGACACATGATCATTGACTTTCTTACACTGTTCTTGTGTGTATACTCTTTTTGTTTTCAAAGTGAGCATACAAGCCCCTGAGTACAGAGCCCATATTTTTATTTTGTTGAATATAGCATATAATACAGAGTTTAACACATAGCTGTTAAGAAATACAGACTGAAGCAAATTGAGTTTTGACTTAGAATTGCAGTATAATGAAGAACCATCTGTGTAAAATCTTAAATATGTTTTCTTTTTTGTGTGTATGCTCAATATTGAATACCGTAGGGTTATTTAAAATATAAAAAGGTAGTCATCCAAAAAACATAAATATGGTCATCCAAAATATATCAAAGCCATAATGTTGTCATACTTAGATTAACTTCATCTTAAAATCACAGTAAGTTTTAGTCATTCTTGCTTACACCTAAATTTGATTTTTTTAAAAATAATAAAAGCAATACGTGTTCATTGGAAAAACTGGAAAGTATTACAAAGAATAAACAGTGAAAATCACCCATAATCTTACCAGTGAGGGGACAGTAACTACCACTTTTCTAAATTTCCCGCTGGTCTTTTTTAATGTGTGTTTTAAGCATAATTAACATCATGTTATGTAATACACGTAGACTTATTTATTCATCTTTACTGACAGACATTGGCTCAAAGGGATCTGGTAGCTTCCTACTTCTCTCTTCTGCTCATTGGGAACAGGACTTTGGTTTTTAACCAAGTTTCAAAACATAAAAGGTTGGTCTTATTAGTTAAAGTAATTATCAAGAGAACTTAGAAAACTTTTTTTTTTTTTTTGTGATCAACAAAATTGTGTTTAGAGGTTAGTTGAAAAGATAGATGAATGATAAGAATTTTTATATAGTTCAACAAGAAAGTAGTGCTTTTTTTAAATAAATGAAAGTTCAGGTTTTTGAAATGCAGTTTTAAAAAATAAAACCAGATTTCTATTGAAAAATAAGATAGGGAACCAAATTTCTTTCTTGAAGACTCTCAAGACTAGGTTGACCTCATGATGAGCTGTGATAACTTTTGTATGTGTTATACCATCAGAAATCCTCCCTGTGGCACAAAAGGACTCTTTTAATTAGAAAATATTGTTGCCACAGGGAGGTAGAAGATCGACATGAAAAACTGGGGATCTGAAAAGGAGCCCCTACCCTAGGATTACCTGAAGGTGAAACAGATTGAGCCAGAAGGAAGACAATGCTGGTAGGTTGGTCTTTAATTTATTAAGAATGTTTGCAATTTTACATTTAACTACAATGATTTCAGCTATGTTTCCGTATTTTTGTTTAAAGGATGACAACGATCCCTCCTTGTGGAGGGAGAAAGATTATAATAGTATTTTTCCCCCTAAGGAATCTGCTGTCTAAGTTAATCCCCTGCCGTGTCCCTAATATCTGTTTCCTCTATAGACAAAGCTCTAGGTCTGTCTCCCGCCTTCACTTACTTCGAAGTTACCACTGACTGAACATCTCCAAGTCTTTTTTTTTTTTTTTTTTCATTTGTGTTATTTCTGCTTCTAATCTATACTTTTTCCTAAAATAATTTTTTAAGAAGTGTTTTCTTTCAGTTATCTATTTTCTTGAATTTAGCCTGGTCACTAGTTTTCTAAAAAGGTAAAATGTGAATCTTAAGTTTATTTAGTCTTGATTCTAGAATTGTTTTTATAGTTGAATTATAATTATACTATTATTTAGATTAGTTAGAAAGCCTTATTAGAGAGAAGTTTTCTAAAAAGGTAAAATGTGAATCTTAAGTTTATTTAGTCTTGATTCTAGAATTGTTTTTATAGTTGAATTATAATTATACTATTATTTAGATTAGTTAGAAAGCCTTATTAGAAGTTTTTAATATTTTATTAACAGTATTTCATTTAAGATGCCATCAATTGTAAGAAACGTTATTTTTAGACCACTAAAAGAAAAACCTGCTGGCAATTACAAATTTTAGGATATCGTCAATTGTAAAATACATCCTGATTTCAGAGACGTCAAAATGTGAAAAAATGTATGTCTTAGAATTAATGAAATATGTTATCATGCAATTCTGAATCGTCCTGAAATTCCCATTATCTGGGAACTGGATTTTAAAATATCAGGTTCATGAAAAATGGAGGGGAGTTGCAGTTGTGGAAGTCCCTGTGTGTGCCGAGTATGATCTTTAAATTCTTGACTGTCATTTAAGAGAGGGTATTTAAAAAACCGTTGAACTCTACTGTTTAACAGTATACAAAGTAACCATATAAGGTATTCAATTACGGAGGGTATAGAAGATGAAAAAGTATTTCAATAAGATGCTTTTACTTAATCAGTAGGTAGAGCTTGGGAATTCCCTGGTGGTCCAGTGGTTAGGACTCGGTGCTTTCTTGGGCCCTGGTCAGGGGACTAAGATCCCACAAGCAGCACGGCCAAAAAAAAAAAAAAAAAAAAGTAGAGTTTTATCGTAATTGTCAGTTTTTAATTGGATTTTGTGATCTAGAAAGAAAATGAAATGAAGCTTCTTCTGCTTTCTAAACTCTCATTTTAAAACAGGATCCTTCAAGGGCTCTCTAAAGTAGCCACTGATTTTTAGTGCGCCTTGAATATATGTTTTACAGATTATTAATTAAGTGAAGGAGAGTGGCCAAAAGCTAAGAACTACCCTGTCAATTAATAAAACAAATGAAAAGGAATGATTTTTAAATGGTATTTGTGTACTTTCCAGGAAACATCTATTTTATATAAAAGGAAAGATAAGTATATCCAGACAGTCGATCATTAGAGGATATTTGTTTAATTTGGGAAACTAGTAGCATTCATCCCTTTGCACTCAGACTTGTTTTTTTAAACACTAATTAACTTCCAATTTTATATATAACAAACAATGTGTCTAAGTACTACAGTTCTGTTAATTCAAACTGAGGAGAGGGCTAAATACAGATTATATGGAATTTTAAATGAGTAGCACACAAGGTTATAAGTGTTGCCAAGTAGGGATAGCTCAGACTTCGTAGATATACAAACAGGAATGCTTTAAAACATTTCTCTAGGCAAATCCATACATTCATTCCTCAGCCAGCTCTCGCTGAGGACCAGCAGTGTGTCAGGCTCAGCTGAATATCTTGTGGGGAGCCCTGTCTTTGCCCTCACCAGGCTTTCAGCTTTGTGGAGAAGATGAACAGTTAAACACGTTGTTGCAATAAAATGTGATGAGTTAACGCTGTGATAGGATTAATGAAAGGTTTAGAGGGTATACAGTAGGGGAACCGCTAGGAGGTCAGAGAATGCCTCCCTGAGGAAGTGACATTTAAACAGGTTTGAAGGGTCTGAAGCAATTAGCCAAGCAGAGAACAGCATGTCTGAAAGTCTGGAGGAAGGAGAGCATGGCCTATTTGATTTGCAGAAAGGAATTCAGCATGGCTAGAATATGGATTATGAGAAGGAAAGGGGATGAAAATGAGGCTAAAGAGGTAAAATCTTTTTTTTTTAAATGACATGTCACTTTAAATTTTTTATTTATTTAAGGCTGTGTTGGGTCTTCGTTTCTGCGCGAGGGCTTTCTCTAGTTGCGGCGAGCGGGGGCCACTCTTCATCAAGGTGCGCAGGCCTCTCGCTGTCGCGGCCTCTCTTGTTGCGTAGCACAAGCTCCAGACGCGCAGGCTCAGTAGTTGTGGCTCACGGGCCCAGTTGCTTCGCGGCATGTGGGGATCCTCCCAGACCAGGGCTCGAACCCGTGTCCCCTGCATCGGCAGGCAGATTCTCAACCACTGCGCCACCAGGGAAGCCCTAACTCTGAAAGCTTTGTACCTGTGTTTTGGGCCTTATCTAAAGGGCAAGGGGAAGCCTTTTAAGAGTTTTAAGCAAAGTATGTTTTTTATACAAATTTAGTTGTTTCCAGAATACTGAGTACTGTAAAATGAAAAGTAAAGGAAGACAATCAAAGCATTACCTAAAATAAAGACTGAACTCCTTAGCTCCTCATTCACAGTTCCCTAATTTTAAGCTAGTTGACTATTGTTATTCACTTTCCACTAAATTGTCTGCCTCTGCAGATGCGGGCTATAGATGTGCTTATTGCCCATACTAAGCTAAAAGTTACAGAGATTCAGGTATTTGCACAAGTAGCATTTCTTTTTGGAATCAAAAGGTGGGTGCTTTGGTATAATGCTGTTTCAGGAGAAGGAATCACTGTCCCTTATGCATCCCCCATGCCCCTTTGTAAATTTGGAAAAGGGCCTATACGTTTTCTCAGATTTGTGAAGGGGCCTATAACTTAGAGGAGGTCAGGAACACTTTTAACACGGCTAATAACAGTTAACTTTTGTGTGTTTTTAAAATCTTTTTATATCGTGGGCCTCTTTGGCCATATGGTGAAGCCTGTGGACCTTCTCTCAGGACAATGTTTGTAAATACGTGAAATACCTAGGGTTGCCAAGGAACGAAATATATTGAAATGTAGCATTCAGGCTATTTTTAATTGTGACATATTAATGCATATGTTTCTTTAATAATGCATTAAATAATGAGATCTAGTGGCAGATCTAATTTACTGCTGTAATTTCCAAGTAGTGACCGTAAAGTGTATTTTGAGATATATGTAACAACTATGATATGATATGAAACTATTTCATGATTTCTGTTGGTCCTGAGTCACAGATACTGTGAAAACTACTGTGGTTTGTACTTTTATTTAAAATTAAAGTGGTAAATTTCAGTTAGAATCTAAAAAACAGTCTTATTTTACCTGTCCTCCATATTCTGTCTTATTTCTGCTTTCCTTCCCTAATAACGCATAGTAGGGATCTGAATACAGTTTTATGATCTCTGATAAGGAAAAAGAACCTCTCAACTATATACTGGTAGTTTTTCATGTCACTTAATGGATTGACTTAATTTAACTTCTTCTAAAAACATTCTAACGTTTGAACATTAAGTACATTTCTTTAAAGCCTCATCTAGTATTTTATGACCTTTTTGTTGGCTTGAGATCCCTTCTATTTCCATGAGAAAAATTTCTGTGGCCAGTGGCTCTCAGACTTGAGCATACGTCAGAATCATCTGGAATGCTTGTTAAAACACAGATTGCTAGCCCCACCTCCAGGATTTGTGACTTAGTGAGCTGGAATTCAAGAATTTGCATTTTTTAAAATATAAATTTATTTATTTATTTATTTTTGTCTGCGTTGGGTCTTTGTTGCTGCACGTGGGCTTTCTCTAGTTGCAGCGAGCGGGGGCTACTCTTCGCTGTGGTGCGCGGGCTTCTCATTGCGGTGGCTTCTCTTGTGGAGCACGGGCTCTAGGTGCGCGGGCTTCAGTAGTTGTGGCTCACGGGATCTAGAGCGCAGGCTCTGTAGTTCTGGCACATGGGCTTAGTTGCTCTGCGGCATGTGGGATCTTCCCGGACCAGGGCTCGAACCCGTGTCCCCTGCATTGGCAGGTGGATTCTTAACCACGGCGCCACCAGGGAAGTCCCGAGAATTTTCATTTTTAACAAGTCCCCAGGTGATGCTGATGTCAGTACTGCTGGCCCAGGGATCATGCTTTGAGAACCAGTACCTCGGCTGTTGGGAATGTTAGCACCAAAAGAGAGCTTCTGCCATCGTGAGAACTCAGTTAATCCTGTAGTTTCTCACTGTGTATAGTATACCCATCACAAAGATTGCTGTTGCGGATGAAGAGATACTAAAGTTCTTTCAGGCTTATATGAGGTGATGTAATGCATTGCTGCTGTTAATTAATCCACCAGTAAACATTCATTGAGCATCTGCTATATACCAGGCACTATTTAGAGCATGGGACTAGAGCAATAGACAAGAGGGGCAATGTCTGCATTCATGCAATACTTAGACTCTAGTGAAGAAAACATGTAAATTCACCATAGTGTAAAATTGCTTTGTCACAAATCAGAATACATAAATTAACAACTCCTGAGACTGTTGTTTAGAGTTAATATTAGCAATTAAGTTAAAATAATAAATTCGTGAATCATTTCTTTTCAAGCAGTTGAAGCAGCAGATAAATTCTCCCTTCTCCTCCTCCATATGTCAGTCTTTAAGTACAGTTGAGATAATGGTAAACTTAATATTTATCGTGTACAAAGTACCTATTCTATGCACAGTACTGCTCCTAGGGAGTAAGTGATTCATAGTTGAATAAAACATGGTGGCTGGCCTCAAAGAAGGTTACCAACTAAGTTGAGAAAAACAAGCATTTGATGAAATAATAGTATGAAGTAGATAGGGTTGGGGAAAGGTGAGGAAAGACAAAGAATTGCCAGGTATAGTAGTTAGTCCATAAGTTCCAGATTGCATTATTGCTATTGTAGTGGGTCATATTTAAATTTTATCATAAGGGCATAGTTGACTGTTAAGGCAGAGGGGTTTAGGGACAGAGAAGCAAGTCAAATGGAATTAAGCATTCCTAAATCTCACCTTTTTTTCTTTTTTAATGTGTGTACAGTACCATCAAAAACACGAGTGACTTTCCCATTCACAAAAAATAAGGGGACAGTGCTAAGAACTAACCGTGTTTGTAGTGGTTAGTTACAATTTGGGAGTGGGGTTAGGAGATGAGGTAGGACTAATTTTTATTTAAAAAATTTTCTACATTTCTGTAATTTTTTTTTCCATTGAGTATATCAAGGGAAGAAGGAATGTAGCCAGTTTCCTCTCTTTCCATTAGACATTATTAAGGTGTAGAGTACCAGTTTTTATAATAGATATCCCATATTCTCCAAGTTTACGTTCAGCATTTGGTCATAACTGGATGTTTGATTTCTTTTTACTTTGTAGATCAGCCAAAATACATATGTTACTTAAAAGGAATGAACAATTAAATCTTTAAATTTAATGAAAAATGCTTTTCATATGTTTTCTGTAAGACTGAGTCATGATAATAAGTAGTTATCCTCCAGGACTTACTTAAGAATATATTTGAACAATATGAATTATTTGTTAGCTAGAACTTAGAGATTTTCTTATCACTAGATGAGCTTGCAAAAGATGACCCTAGAAAGTTTTACATCAGAAAGAAAGGAGTTATGTCTCTAAACTGGTTAGCAAAATGGGACTTCTTGGTGTGCATGGTGTTTGACAAGACTTTTAGCAGAATCTGAATCCTGTTTTTTTTTTTTTTTTTTTTGTGGTATGCGGGCCTCCTTCTGTTGTGGCCTCTCCCGTCGCGGAGCACAGGCTCCGGAAGCGCAGGCGCGCGGGCCCAGCGGCCATGGCCCACGGGCCCAGCCGCTCCGCGGCATGTGGGATCCTCCCAGACCGGGGCGCGAACCCGGTTCCCCTGCATCGGCAGGCGGACGCGCAACCACTGCGCCACCAGGGAAGCCCTTTTTTTTTTTTTTTATATCACCTTTTTTCCCCCCCTGCAACTTAATCCTCATAAAATAAAGATTTAGAATAATAACTTACAATGAAAAAATTCTTTTGAAGAGGGAATCAAGGATTTGGTTCAAGAGGAGAAAGAACTCAAACAGGTAGCATCTATTACTATTTGGATTTACAACAGTAAGCTTTAGCCATTTGGTTTGGAAAAAACAAGGCTGGCAGAATCACATTTGTTTTTAATTCCATTGCTACATTACAGGCCTGCTTAGGAGGCCCTCAGAAGTGCCAGTTATCTATTTGAGGTAAGAAGACACCGATTATTATGTCTAGGCTTCATGTGCAGGCTATGTTCTGGGAAGAGAGCCCTCCACACACAAAAAAGGAAGAACTTTTGGTGAACCTCATCCATGGGAATAAAAGTAAGGGGCAGAAGCCAGTGCATTCAGTTTACCAACTCACAAAGGGAGTCAGGAGTTTTTCAATAGAATTAGTAGCAAGCACTTTAACAAAAAGAATCCCTATATACTTGTTTTTGGTGGCTGCAAGAAATGGGGAGGCTAATGAAAGACTAGTTAATTCTACAGTTAATCTTAGGGGAAACAGAATCCCCAGAGATAGAATAGTTGAAAGGAGAAGAAAGCAGACTGAATTTCCTTCCAAGGAAAGAAAAGAGCTTGAGGAGTTGCCCTGGCTTTGAGGTCATTTGCGAGGTTATCCGAGGCTGCCCTTGGTGCGTGTAGCACTTTTTTTGTGTGGGCTAGAACAAGAAATTAGATACAGCCTTGACTGTAAAGGAGCTTGTCTCTGTTGGGGAAAATATATAAGAAAACAACTCTTTCTAACCTAAAGACTGTTGTGAGAGGGCGGAGGGGAGAGCTGTTAGCTCCTGTAATGGAAGTTCGTATTTCAGCTGAGCCGGGAAGGAGGAACTTTCTTTCATCTGGGAAGTGGTAAAGAAAAAAAATTCGATGACAGTCATCAAAGTACAGTAAGGCAGACTTTATTCAAGGCTGTGGGGCGCGGGTATTGTGAGAAGTCGTCATTTCCACCCTTTCGTCCCTTACCTCCCAGTTCACTACCAAATCATGTCAGTTTTACCTTCAAATGTATCATAAGTCTACCAATTTCTTTCCAACTTTATTGCTACTAGCCTAGTCCAACCTGTAGTTATTTTTTATATGAGCTACTGCTTTGGCCTTTGGCCTTCTACTAGGTCTTGCGTTCATTCCTGCCCACCACCCCCGGAACCCCAAGCAATCCATTCTTCACATTGTAGGCCAGGTGATTTAAAAAATATATTGGGTTGGCCAAAAATTTCCTTTTTTTTTTTTTTTTTTTTACGCGGGCTTCTCACTGCTGGGGCCCCTCCCGTTGCGGAGCACAGGCTGTGGACGCGCAGGCTCAGCGGCCATGGCTCACGGGCCCAGCCGCTCCGCGGCATGTGGGATCCTCCCGGACCGGGGCATGAACCCGCGTGCCCTGCATCGGCAGGCGGACTCTCAACCACTGCGCCACCAGGGAAGCCCTAAAACTTTTTATCTTTTTGAGCAAAGAACAGTCTTTTTACAGTCTTCCAGGGAATCAAAATTTTTTCCATTAAGAGAATTTTCTGAAGACTGAAATAAATGGAAATCCGTAGGTGCAATGTCTAGTGACTATGGGGGATGCATCAGGACTTCCCAGCCAAGCTGTAACAGTTTTTGCCTGGTCATCAAAGAAACACGCGGTCTTGCATTATCCTGATGGAAGATTATGGGTTTTCTGTTGACTAATTCCGGACAGTTTTCGTAGAGTGCTGCTTTCAGTTGGTGTAACTGGGAACAGTACTTGTTGGAATGAATCGTTTGGTTTTCCGGAAGGAGCTCATGGTAGAGGACTCCCTCCCAATCCCACCACATACACAACATCACCTTCTTTGGATGAAGACCGGCCTTTGGTGTGGTTGGTGGTGGTTCATTTCGCTTGCCCCACCATCTCTTCTGTTCCACATTACTGTACAGTGTCCACTTTTCATCGTCCATCACAATTTGTTTTAAAAACGGAACTTTTGCGTCACGTTATCGCATGAGGCAAGATGGTCAGGAAGGTTTTTTCCGCTTAACTTACGTGGAACCCAAACATCAAAGCGATTAACATAACCAAGCTGGTGCAAATGATTTTCATCGCTTGATTTGGATATTTTGAGTATGTCAGCCATTTCCCGCGTGGTATAACGTTGATTGTTCTCAGTGTCTCGATTTGATCGCTGTCAACTTCAACTGGTCTACCCGACCATGGAGCATCGTCCAGCGAGAAATCTCCAGCACGAAACTTCACAGACCACTTTTGACACGTTCCATCTATCACGGCACCTTCTCCATACACTGCACAAATCTTTTTTTTTTGCGTTTCAGTTGCGTTTTTACCTTTCTTGAAGTAATAAAGTATAATATGCCGAAAATGTTGCTTTTTTTCCTTCCATCTTCAGTATTAAAATCGCTACACAAAAATTCACCAGTTTTGATAATTTTTTTTAAATGCATGCTGATATGAGAGCTGTCACAATACAGTGTAACAGAATTGTTCTGAATGAAGTTAAAAACAACTAAGCGCTCTACTAGAGCCATCTTAAGGAAAAAACCGAACGAACTTTTTGGCCAACCCAATATTTATCAATTGAATCATGATATTCCCTTCCATAAAACCTTCTAGTGGTTCTAACTGCACACAGGATACTAGTCAGGATTTTTAACACGGCCTTCAAGACACTGAATAATTGGGCTCTCCTCTCATCCATCTAGAAACACTAACAACAATCATAGCGGCAAAAAACAGAACCCTAACAATATTTCTTTACTGTATTGCCAGGAATAGTTCTTAGAGCTTTATACAATAATAGATTTAATACTTTCAGCAGCCCTAGGCTGAATAGCCTTTCTAAGGCTAGACATCTGTTTAAGTGGTGGAGCAAGGACTTCAAGTCAGCTAGTAAGTCAGCTAGGGCTCCAGAGCCCAAGCTCTGAAGCATTATACTCTGATGGATTACACAACACCCTCACCCCAGACATACACACACACACTGCTGTCTTTTCGCCTTTCCGTTAATCCATACTTTACCTTCCCAGGGTGTCTTGTATGCTGTTTTCTTTGCGGAACATACTGCTCTTCATTTTTCAGCTTTTCGTTCCTGGTCATCTTTGGCATATCAGTTTGAAAGTCACTCTCTCGGAGGGAGATAGGGGCTTTAGCTGATACCCTTCAGTCTCAACTAGGGCTGTTCTGTTATTTTCGTCAGAGACTCGCATTCCCTTTTCTTTTTTGGTTAGCACCTACAACTTGTGATACAGTAAACTCCCATGATGAAGTAGTAAGTAATTCTAAAAAATTCAAATCACATAAAAATGACATTCTTGTGAGTTTAATGAAACGACCTGAGTCAGTCTTTGTGGAGGAGGAAGTGCGTGTGTGGAATGGGTTCCAGGATTCAGAATAAGGTATCCAAGTCGGTCTGAGGTCAGACTTTGGTGGTTTGGTGCCACCTGCTGGTAGCTATGTGGTCCAGTGACTGCTGTGGGAGATGGGAGCCAATTCCCAGTTAAAATTTATCTGAATTCATGTATTCATGAAGTTTTACTTTATTCTATTTGTGTTTATTGTTTAGTCTTTACACTCAATGCTTCATAGGTCCAGAGACCATATGCATTGTGTTTACTGGTATTGCTCAAAGCCAGGCACCAAGTAGGTTTTGAATAACGTATTTGTTGAATGAGTGAGTGAATCAGAAAACATCATGAACTGGAACAGAATTTCAGAAAGTTTGTATTTTATTTAGAAACTGACAAGTAATGTACTTTAACTGGAGATTAGCCTTTGTAGAGGCATATGGTTGAGAAAAGTGAGCCTAGAAAGATAGAGTGGAACCAGATTTTGGTGGCCTTTGAATTAAATAGTTAGGAACTGTGTGAAACATGATCTGGAGAAGATGAGAAGTGAAAAGAAGGACATTTATTTTAAGCAACTAGAGCATACTAAAATAACAGAAATAGAAGGTCTGGCTTCCAAAATACTAAGTTGGGGGGTGGGTTAGGGAGTAAACTAAACTTTTAACCAATCTAACAGAAAGGCAACAAAGAGCAGAAAAAAACTATGGAAATACAAATCATAAATCAAGACAGTAGGGACTTCCCTGGTGGCTCGGTGGTTAAGAATCCGCCTGCCAATGCAGGGGACGTGGGTTTGAGCCCTGGTCCAGGAAGATCCCACATACCGAGGAGCAACTAAGCCCATGTGTCACAACTACTGAGCCTGTGCTCTAGAGCCCGCGAGCCACAACTACTGAGCCTGCGAGCCACAACTACTGAAGCCCACGCACCTAGAGCCCGTGCTCCACAACAAGAGAAGCCACCGCAATGAGAAGCCCGCACACTGCAATGAAGAATAGCCCCCAATCGCCGCAACTAAGAGGAAGCCCGCGCACAGCAACGAAGACCCAAGGCAGCGCCCCCCCCAAAAGACTTAATCTGGATTGGGACTTGATAAGGGATATATATTAAAAATCTATAGCAAATTTCATAATTAATGGGGAAATGATTCCATTTACCATGTTTATTAACTAGTGTTATACTGGCAGGCCTAGCAAATGCAAATAAGGCAAGAAAAATAAATAAAAGACAAAGATCAGAAGGGAAGAAACAACAGAAACACTGTTATTTGCGAGGTTTACACACAAAATTTAAAAGAGTGTATAGACTTTAAAACTACTTAGAAGGTTCATCAGTGTTGCTGTATACCAGACTAGTAATCAGAAAATGAAACGAAAAAGATCCCATTCATAATAGTTTTTAAAACTTAAATAGGCATCTGGGAATAAATCTAACAATAATATGCAATACCTATAAAAATAAGAATTTTGCTTTATGGAGGGATATAAATAAATGAAGAGATACACAACTTCCTTAAGAGGAAATAGAAAACCTAAAGAGACCAAAATCATTTCATTGACTTTATTCTTTAACCCACAAACACATGGAAAACTGGACATGGTAAAGCTGTTAATTCTTCCCCTATTAATCTATAAATTCAATACAGTTCCAGTCAAAATTCCAAGAGGATTTGTTTTTGGTGGAATTTGACAAACTCTTAGGTAGAGGTCCAAAAATAATCTAGATAATTCTGCAAAAGAACAAAGTGTGTGGTACTTGCCCTCCTATCCATAAAGAATGATTATAAAACTATACGGTATTTTTAAATGTGTTATTGGCCCACAGATGAATAGTAGAGTAGGATAGACTAGAGAGCCCAGAAAGAGTAAGCATGTATTTATGCCTAGTATATAATAGACACGGATTTATAGAAAGGACTATTCGGTAGATTATATTAGGATAGCTAGTTTTTTATACAGAGAAAAGTAAAGCTAGAGCCCTGTTTCATACCCTCTTTTATTTATTTTTTCATTTGATTTATTTATTCCTCTTTATCCTTTTATATAAAAATCCAATCTCCCTCCCTCATAAGCATCAAATTTTTTTTTTTTTTTTTTTTTTTTCGGTATGCGGGCCTCTCACTGTTGTGGCCTCTCCCGCCGCGGAGCACAGGGGACCGGGGCACGAACCCGTGTCCCCTGCATCGGCAGGCGGACTCTCAACCACTGTGCCACCAGGGAAACCCAAGCATCAAATTTAATTTGATTAATAGGTATTTTTTTAGTGTATTAAGTGTATATATTTTGTTGTATAAATTTAAAGTTTATAGAAATGGTACTATGTATCTTACTCTGTTTCCTACTTTTTTTTAGTAAATACTGTTCTTAATATCCGTGCATGTTGCTTTGATGTATATAATCTGTTGCTTCTGACTGCTGCATAATTCTCCCTGATTGACATCCACCACATTTTACTCTCCTGTTTGTGGTTGTCTGTGGATCAGCTGGGAGCTTACTGGTCTAGGATGGCCTCAGCTGAGGCAACTCAGCCTTCCTTCTCTCCAGTCTCCAGTCATCTTCTTTCTTTTTGATTCCTTATGATGTTCGTCAAGAACTCCAGTATGTTTAAGAATAGTTATATTAATTGGCATTCCTGGTTATTTTTTTTTTGGTAGTGGATTTTCTCTTAAAAATTTTTTTTAATTAGAAAAATTTTTTAATGAGGTATAGTTGATTTATAATATTATATATTTCAGGTGTACAGCATAGTGATTCACAATTTTTTCTTTTTTTTTGGCTGCATTGGGTCTTCGTTGCTGTGCTTGGGCTTTAGTTGTGGTGGGGGGGCTACTCTTCCTTGTGGTGCGCGGGCTTCTCATTGCAGTGGCTTCTCGTTGTGGAGCATGGGCTCTAGTCACGTGGGCTTCAGTAGTTGCAGCACACGGGCTCAGTAGTTGCGGCATGTGGGCTCAGTAGTTGCGGCACGTGGGCTCAGTAGTTGTGGCTTGCAGGCTCAGTAGTTGTGGCACACGGGCTTAGTTGCTCCGTGGCATGTGGGATCTTCCCAGACCAGGGATCGAACCCGTGTCCCTTGCATTGGCAGGTGGATTCTTAACTACTGCGCCACCAGGGAAGTCCCTTGATTCACAATTATTAAAGGTTATACTCTTATTTATAGTTATTATAAATGATTGGCTATATTTCCTATGCTTTATAATATATCCCTGTAGCTTATTTATCTTATACATAGTAGTTTGTACCTGTTAATACCCTACTCCTGTCTTGCCCCTCCCCCTTCCCACTGGTATGTTTTCTGTATCTGTGAGTCTGTTTCTTTTTTGTTACATTCACTAGTTTAATTTTTTTAGATTCCTTATATAAGTGATATTATACAGTATTTTTCTTTCTCTGTCTGACTTATTCCATCAAGTATAATACCCTCCAAGTCCATCCATGTTGTTGCAAATGGCAAAATTTCATTCTTTTTTAATGGCTGAGTAGTATTCCATTGTGTGTGTGTGTGTGTGTGTGTGTGTGTGTGCGCGCGTGTGCGTGTGCACGCGCATAAACACACCACATCTTCTTTATCCATTCATCTGTTGATGGACACTTTGGCTGCTTCTGTATCTTGGGTGTCGTAAATAATGCTGCTATGAACATTGGGGAGTATATATCTTTTTTAATTAATGTTTTTGTTTTCTTTGAATATATACCCAAGAGTGGGATTGCTGGATCATACTACGGTAGTTCTGTTTTTAGTTTTTTGAGGAACCTCCGTACTATTTTCCACAGTGGCTGCACCAACTTACATTCCCATTGGCAGTCCTGTTTTTTTCCTAATCTTGAAGGGACTGTATCTGAAGTTTCAACTTGAAGTTTAATGTTTGTTGTTGGTTTTAGTATATAACATGTACCAGGTTAAGGAATTTCCGTGTAGTCCTTTGGTTTTGTTTTTGTGTTAGTTATACACGGAATCCTGTCAGATGCTTTTTCAGCATTCTTTGATAAGTCATGATTTTTCTTCTGGAATATATTAATGTGATCAATTAATTAATGAATTCTCAGGCATTGAATTCTTGTGTTTGAGGATACATGTTATCATTTTGCTCTGTTTTGCTTTAAGTTAAGGACCTTTCATAAGTAATATGGAACTATAATTTCTTTTCTTGTATTGTCCTTATCTAATCTTGGAATCAAGATTACACTAGGCTCATAAAATAATCTAGGTGGCTTTCACTTTTTTTTCTCCTATTTTCTGTAACAATTTCTGTAAGATAAGAATTAATTTAAAAATTTGCTAGAACTTGCCTAAAAGGACATTTAAGCCTGTAATTTTTTTTTTTTTTTTTTTTTTTTGTAGAGAGGAGGTTTTGGGCTACATTTTCATTTCTTTGCTACTTACTGTTCTATTTAGTTTTTTCTTTATATAGTTTATACAGCTTCTTTATACAGTTCATCCAGATTTCAACTTTCTTAGTGTATAATTGTTCATAATACTGATTTATTATTTTTATATGTATTGTATCTGTGGTTATTTCTCCCCTTTTGTTCTGTATCTTATTTGTACCTTTTTTTCTTGGTTATCCTTGCAGAGGTCTATCTATTTTATTTATCTTTCCAAAATCAACTTTTGGTTTTGTGAATCTTTTCTATTTTTTTAAATTATTGCTCTCTATTTCATTCTTCCTGCTCTTTATTATTTCCTTCCTTCTTTTTTCTTTGGGTTTGTTCTGTTGATTTTTCCATCTTTATCAACTGAATGTTTAGATTATATATTTTTAAACCTTTTCATTTCCTGGCATCTGAGTACTGTTTTAGCCGTGTCACATATAGTTTGACATGTTGTATTTTTATTGTAATTCATTTCTAAACATTTCTCAGTTCCTTTATGATTTCCTTTTTATTGCATGGGCTATTTAACATACACTGTAAGGGAAAGCACATATTAATTTGGCTGGATCAAAACTTAAAATTTTTGTAGGATAGAGGATACCATAGACCAACCAAAGTAAAAGTCAAACAGCAGACTGACAGAAGATAGTTGGAACACATATCTGAATTATTGTCTAGTGTATGTTAACATTCTACAGATAAGTAAGACCAAAAAAGTGTCATAGAAAAATGACAGAGGATATGAATAGGAAATTCACAGGGGAAATGTTAATGGCCAATAAGTATATGAAAAAAATGTTTATCCTCAGTACTTACTAAGTACATGCAAATTAATACAACAGTGAAAAATTTCCTGCCGTCCAACAGATGGCAAACATTTTTTGTTTTGTTTTTGTGATATGTGGGCCTCTCACCGTTGTGGCCTCTCCCGTTGCGGAGCACAGGCTCCGGACGCACAGGCTCTGCGGCCATGGCTCACGGGCCCAGCTGCTCCGCGGCATGTGGGATCTTCCTGGACCGGGGCACGAACCCGTGTCCCCTGCATCGGCAGGCGGATTCTCAACCACTGCGCCACCAGGGAAGCCCTATTTTTAAAGTTTGATTATATCTTGTATTGACAAGAATGTAAGAAGAATGGGAGCACTAACACATCACTAGTGGGATTTTAGACCAACATAGCTACTTTGGAAAGAGTAACATATGAATTTAAAATGCACTTATTCTGTGACCTAAAAATTCTCTCTGTAGGTGTATACTGTGGAGAGACTCTAGCATACGTGCTTAAGAAAAAATAGATAAGAATTTTTTGCAGCATTGTTTATAAAAGTGAAAAATGGAAACAACTTTATTTGCCTATCAGTAGATAAGTTTTTGAACAAAATGGGGTGTATGTATGCACTGGGATAATTTGAAGTATGTAAAAAGCATAGCTATATTTACTTATACCAACATGGATAGAATATGAATCTTGAATGAAAAAAATAAATTTTAGAATGGCATATATAGTATAATGTCATTTATGTACCCAAAGCATGCAAAGTAATACTGTATGTCATTCTGGGATACATGCACACACACACATGCATAAATGTACACACATGTGAGAACATAAAAGTGTAAAACATAGACTGGAAGAATATACACAAAACTCATGATAGTGGTTTCTTTGGAGAGATAGAATGGTGAATGAGGACTGGGGGTAGTTCTCAAAGATGTAATTATCTCCACATGTAATGTGTTATTTCTTAGGGAAAAACAGCACCTTCAAGTATAGATGACAAAATGATAACAGTTGTTTGTTCTGGATGTGGGGGTCGTGACTGTTTGTTATATTTTTTTTTTTGGTAATTTCATATACATTTAAAATCCTCCTCAAAAACTGTACAAGAGATGACTTCCTAAACAAGGAACACAGATGACTCAAGATTTCTAGCTTGGGATGAAGGTGATGTTATTGATAGAGGAAACAAAGGAGATTTGTAGATAAAAGACCTTTAGGTATCAGTGGGTTATCCAAATAAAGACGTTTACTGTACAATTGGAAATTAGAACGTAGCACTTAAGAAAACAATAATAAGTCAAGCCTAGAGATGTTGATTTTTGAGTCAGTTCACAAATCATATTGAAAGCCCTGGTGGTGAATGGATACTAACTACCATTCTTGAGAGAGTGGAGAATGAAGAGAGAAAGTGGCTAAGGCACATGCTTTGGAAGAACAGTCACATTTGAGGGTTGTGCCAAAGTAGGCGAAGTCAACAGGAAAAAAACAAAGCCAGACAGTTTATTGTCATGAAAATCATATGAAGGGAAGGAGTTTAATAAGGGGTCATCAATAATTTCATTTGTTTGGAGAGGTAGAGTCAGGTGAAAACTAGGAAGAGATCGCTGGGCTTGGCAATTATAAGCTGATGTTGACCTTTGAAGAACTTTTCAGTGGATAGGTGCAGAAGCTATATTGTAAGAGGGGAAGAAATTAGTTAATTTGAATATTCCTTTTAGAATCAATCAAAATAGAATTTGACTTACTGTTGCAATATGTTTTAGTTAAGAACTCCATTGTAAATCTTTTCATAAACATGCTAAATAAGAATCATGCATTAGCCCTTGGAAAGTTTCACAGGAATTGAAAAAAATTTCCAGAATATTCAAGATACTGTACTTTCCCTAATGATAATAAAGAACCCAAGCCCTTGAAATCAGTTGTTATAAATGTTATTTAAAATAGATCATTAACCATTTTAATTCACTTTGTATGGTGTCATACACATATGGTACTTAATAAATGCTTTTTGAAAACAATTATTTGTCTAAAATCCATTAGAAAAGACTAGCTGCAAGACTCGGTTGACAGATAGTCTTCTAAGAGTGGCTGCTTTTGCTTAGTGTAAACCATAAAGTGAGGAATCAACAAGCTCAAGGAGAATTTGGCCCAGGGATAAGTTAAGTAAAATGCAGAAAACATGTGAACCTAAGCCAAACTATCAGTTTCAAAAATGGTACATGCTGGATCCTTACTCATCATAGGGTTTTTATGGTTGATAAGTGCATATGGCCAGATAATTTATGATAAAATAACTTTTGGGAGTCATAGACCTCTTTGAGAATCTGAAAATAGTCATGATCCTCTTCCTCAGAAAAAATGCACATTTTGCTAACAAAATTTTGCCTTTGTGAACCCCCTATTAAAAATCCATGCCTTATGAAGGCTTTTATACATGTAAATATTTAACTCTGCTGGGTGGTGGTCCAAAATGTAGCACATACCCACTACTACTCTAATTTCATGTATAAGCAATTTTGTATATCATGCTGAGAATTTCACACTTGGTGTGGGTTCTGTCTGAATTGAGAAGGCTTAATTTTTTCCTTTTGTTATGTAATTCAGTGCCACCAGGTGTAGTAATAGGTGCCTACAACAGAAACTTGCTCAAAGTAAGTGCTGGCTAATTATTTATGGAATAAATGAATGAATATGTCACCATGGATTCAAACATCTTAACTTTAATAATATTTTATAAAACCTAACTATTAAATAAAATGAATTAGTAGTATAAAAAACTGAAAATAATGAATTAAACATATAGTAGTATAAAACGTATGAAATAGTCCATCTTTTCTCTTTGGAAAGCTGTAGACTTGCACCCCTGTATCTGCGTCTGTCTCCATATTGATGACCCGAGCTTTACCTAATGGTCCTAAATCTCTTGATTCCAGCTTGTTGTCCTTGATAGACATATTTTTTCTTAGACCTCAGTTTTCCTCCCCTTTTTTTTCTTCTAAACATGCACAACACACACCATACCCCAGCTTTGAGTTTCATTGTTAGTTCAGCTGCATCAGACTGTTTGACCCCCTCTTATTTTTCTCCTGCCATTCACTGCTCAAAGTTTTTTTTCCATTTTTTTCTTAATTTCTCAGAAAGACTCTTGACCATTGCTCTAGCTTTGACATAAAAAAGCAAAACATCAACCACTTTATAATTTATATAAATATAATAATAGTAAAATGGATTTAACTTTTCATCCATTTTGTAACTTCTAAGGTTTATAGAAGATTGTTTTGTAGAATTTTTAACCTTGAAATAGTGAGATACACACCATGTGACTTTGGTTAAATTATTTAACTTCTTGGAGCCTCAGTTTCCTGATGTGTAAAATTAGGGCATTGGATTAAATCGGTGATTCTCAAATAACTCTACCATTGGTGGTTAAAGAGTTGTCATTACTAAAATAGGAAATTGGCATCCTTCTCCCAAATTATAGGAAAATAACATTAAATGGGTAGAATGTCTCCTCCCTTTGATTCCTACCTGGAATTTTTTTTAAACTTCGAAGCCTGTTGACCTTGGTACTTGTATCTGAGAGAGCACACAGTTGTATATTGGGTTTTAAAGTTTAATATATTTAATTCATGGTAGTCAGGAAAAGAGATAATGGTGTTCAGGTCCTTCCTTAATTTTTTGAAAACCTCTAGGTGATGTTGTCTCTAGGCATCTCTTCAACCATAACCTTTTATGATTCTGTTTACTGGATAAAGGAAAAATACAGAGGAAATAACCAGAATAAGCTATAAGTCAAAACATTTAAAACCTATATGGTGTTGGAAACAATTGGATATTTACATATCTCAAAATTTTTTTCCATCTTCGTTACTACAGAACCGTAAAATCATTCAAATAGCCTAGGGTATCTAATTATTTTTGGTTATATTAGACTTTAATGATAATGATTATATTTTGGAGACTTACTTATTTTTAAAATGGAGAGGCTGAAGGATGAAATAATTGATGCTCAGACTATGAAGAAAGACATGGAAAGAACTGCTCAGGACTTTGTAGTTGAAAGAGGTCATTTTTAAACTCTACCCTTCTTTCTTTATCTAAGCTGTGAAATGTGACAAGTTGGGAGTTTAAACTGCTCCTTTCTTCTGTATTAATTATCTTTTGCTGATTAACAAATCATCCCAAATTTAGCAGTTTGAGACAATAAACATTATATCAATATTACATCGTTTTTGAGATCAAGGATTGGGGATTGGCTTACTTGCATGGTTTGTAACTCAGGATCTTCCATGAAGCTGGAATCATCTGAAGGCTTGATTAGGGCTGGAGGGTTTGTGTCCTAGAGAGTTCAGTTGCATGACTGTTGGCAGGGTGCCATTGTTCCTTGCCTAATGGGCAGTTGGCTTCCTCTGAGTGACCCAAAGCCAGAGATCAAGCAGACAGTTTCTGCAGTCACACCGTCACTTCAGCTCTGTTCTTTGTTAGAAGTGAGTCATTAAGTTCAGCCTACAACTCAAAGGGAGAGAGGGGAATTAGAGTCCACCTCTTGAAGGGAGGAATATAAAAGAATTTTCAGAAAAGAAAATCAGTAGGTACTAAATGCATCATAGCAGATACACAGGCCTTGTTACTTTGGTGCTTGGGGAGTGTTTGCGAGGAAGGGCTCTAGAGTCAGAGTTCGTGGGTTCAGGTCCTGGCTCTGCTTCTCCTGAACACTATGACCTTCGTCAAGATCCCTCATCTATAAAATGAGCACAACAGTAATATCTATTACAGGAATGTAGAGAGGAATAAGTGAAAAAAATGGAGGTAAAGCACTCATCTTGGTGGCTTTTATTTCAACAAGAGTTAGCTGTTATTTACCTACTAGATCACAGCAATAACTTTGATGTAGAGTCTGCCTTTCTGTAATGTTATTAGCAGAATATGCTCTAAGGTATCCACCAGGCTAACCTACCTAGTCTTATTCAATTTTTAAAATTCTGCTTATTAGGACTTGAGAAAATTCTGCTTAACCTTGAAGACTTGAGAAATGCCGATGTGTGTGTGTGAATGCGTGTATATATACACACATATACATGTTATGTACACATATATTCACATATACTACATGGCTTGAGTCATACTATGTGGAAGAAATGCATATACAGTAAGTCCCCTACATGTGAACCTTCAAGTTGCGAACTTTCAAAAACGCGAACATGCATTGCATCAGCGTCAGACGTGAGTGAAATTGCAGCTTGCCCTCTGATTGTGTTAGTTGGGTACCTAGGCTAACTCTGTCGGACTTACAAATTGGACTTACAAACGCGCTTTCGGAATGGAACTCATTTGTAGGTAGGGGACATACTGTATATTTTCATCCTGCCACATTTATATTTTTAAATATTTTACCATGTTGTTAAAAATTCTTCAAACATGTTTTTATTAAAACAATCCATTGCATTTTTTGATTATTTCCTCAGGCTAGGCCCCGGAAATGAAATTCCTAGATCAGTATATATTGATATTTACCTCTTTAAGACTCTTAATATATAATGCTCATTGCTTTCTTGAACGTTTGTACCAGTTTATATTTCCAGCAGCAGCCTCACCTTGCTTGCTAGTCCTAGTATAGTATTACTGGTCTCTAAAAAGTATTGGTGGCTTTCGAAAGCCTAGTTATAGTAGCAAGACAGAATTGCATTAAACCCCAGGGAATTGTGTTTTTATAAGAGCTTTAAATATATAGGAATATTTTCCAGCCTTTGTGCATTAATTTCTATTAATATATATATACACACATATGCATAAATACCATATACGTGTATATACTAACTGTGAAGTATTATGCAGGAATAGATACAGCTTCTGTTCGCTTGGAACTTAAAATATAAGGCTGATAGGAGTCCATATAATTAAGATGTACCGAGAGTGAAATACACAGACACACACCGTTATCTTTCTTTAAGAGCTAACCCTCAAGAAGAAAAGAGTGAGGTAAAAGTTATGTGTCAGGCTTCAAACTGACTGCCACAGTGAGAAGACTGTTTCTTTTTGAGCCAAGTCAAGCTGTCGCCTCCAGAAGAAACACACCTTTGGCTTACATTACTCTCTTCCTTTCTAAACACACGAATATCTATGATTGATAAGAGTGGAAATTCAGATTTGCTATCAATTTCAGTGTTCGGCCTAAAGCTAGCAGTTAGCCCCTTAGCGTGCCTTATCATCCTCTCACCTGCAAACTGTCTCAGTTTACGATGCTGCCGGTCAATGGATGATCCTTATTTTAAATTGACTAGAAATAAAAAATAAAAGCTACCAGTCATACAGTTTCTTTTGTCTAATAGGTGGCAAGTTTACCTAACACAAGGAAGAGATCCCTGTTTGGTTTCAGGGGGGCTGTGCTTTGGAAATGGCCTATGGGTTCTTTTTTGGGAAGCTGGGGATCATGGTGCTAGGGCTAGGGGAAAGGCCCAAAAGAATAAATGAGTATTAAGAAGAAATGAAAAAAGCCAAGTCATGGGCTGTGGAATCAACTCTGAAGTTGCACATGTTGGGCAAACATTGGTAAAACGATGTAGGATCAATATTACCACTGGAGACATTTTTTTTCTCTAGTTACCATCACCGTTCATTCAATTTAAGTCATAAAAATTACACCTTGTTATTTAAAATTTGTAACGACCAAATCTTTTTTGTGTTTATTCAGCAAGTAACTTTTTGAACACTTATTCTGTAGGAGGCACTGTTTTGTGGACAAACAACCATAGGCAACCTTTTGTTTCAGTTTGTCTTATATTATGTAATTTTGAACCCAGGGAAGCATTTTTTGTGTTTGTTTTAATGAAGCTTCATCTGGGTCATTTTATAGGCTTGGTTTCCTGTGTTGTCAGTAAGTCTCTAGTCACTAAACGGCAATCTAGCTCCCGCGTCTACTGTATTTAATATGTACGTTATTTGTAATAAGGTTAGTTTTATCAAAAAGATCTTTAAAAGTAGATGACGATGTAAGTGAATACGTTCGCTTGTTTCCGAGCGAGCCAAATAGAAATCTAAGAGGGTACATAAATGTCATGGCTAGCCAACTGGGGGAGGATAATCGAGTCTCGCAGAGGTTGGCATGTTCTGTTTGCTAATAAACACCTGTCTGGTGTGCTTTTCCATACCTCTGTAGAGGGAAGAGGGCGAAGTCGGTCCCCGAGAGTGGTTGGAAGCCCCTTACTTTGTCCCAGGAAAGCCTTGGTAATATTTTGTAGGTATGACTTTTGGGGTTGGTATGCGTGTTTTACAGCGCAGCGCTTTCAAGTGTAAGCTTTCAAGGCTTACACGCAGCCTACGCTTTGACACAGCCCAACAAGTTAATTAATTAGCCACCTTTCCGTCCAGCTGCGGGACTGGGCATTAGAGCTCTTCCAGAAAGAAAATTTGATTAATGGCTCTCTTCTAGCGTGGGGACGACTGCAGACTTCTCTTCCGCAGAGCGTGAAACGTGCGTCTTCCTGCCGAGGGGCCTCGTCCCAGCCGCGGCCCCCGGGACGACTCCCTGCCTCAGGTGTCCCCCGCGCCGCGGGCCGCGGCCGCTCTCCGGGGCGGGCGCCCGGGACTTCCTGTCTGGGCGCGGGGCGGAAGGATCGCGTTGCCAGCCGAGGCGGCCGCCGCCGCCGCCCCTGCCGTTAGGTGGTGGGGTTTCTCAGCCCGGCGGCGGGAGGCGGGCCGGCCTCGGCTTCCTGTCGGAGGACGCGCAAGGATCCGGGCGTCGGAGTGTGTGCGAGTGCGTGAGTGTGTGTCGGCCGCACGGCGTGTGTCTCCGGCCGCGGGTTCCGCCTCCTCCCCTGCCGCCGCTGCTCACGGTGTAAGTCAATGTGAAGCAGCAGCTCCAGCCCCGGGATAAACATGGCGACGTCTCTGCATGAGGGACCCACGAACCAGCTGGATCTGCTCATCCGGGCTGGTAAGGACAGGGGAACTTTCCTCCCGTGCATCGGTGCAGCAGGAGAGGGGCTGCACAGGGGGCGGGGTGGCTCCCCTGTGGCGGTCAGTGCAGGGGGTCTGGTGTCCCCTTCGGTCACCGGGGCGGCCGGGGGAAAGGGGGGTTGTGAATGAAGTAATGGAGGCGACGAATCAGGAAGTGATCACCTTGGAGAGTAACCTGCCTCGAATCCGGCGCTGTCGCTTCAGGGTGGGTTTGTGGAGCAGCGGCGGCGGCTGCCGGGCGGAGCGCTGGCAGCGGGTGCCGGGCAGCCGAGCCGCAGTTAAGTTGGGGACTCGGGGGCGGACGAGTTGTGCGCTTCACCCCAGTTGCCGAGGAACCAGGAAGTGAGTGAGGCTGTTGTCTCCCGGCTGCGCCTGCCACGCTGTCTGGCCGCAGAGGCCGCTGCTGCCCGCGGTCGGGGGCGGCGGGCTTCTCCGGTGGACGCTCGCCACCCCCGCCCCGTTCTTTCAGACTTGGTCCGCAAGTCCTGGACTTCCGCGCGGACGAGGCAGCGCCGGGCCACGTCCGGTAGAGCGATACCCGCCAAAAAATTGCTCTGACCCTCCTCCTCACATCCCCACCTTGTGCGGGCTCGGGAGTAACGGTTCTCGAGAGGGTCCCTTAATAACGTGGAGCGGCCTGGGGGGGTGTTTCTCTCGGGGGCCCGCCTCCCTTTCCTGGTTCAGTGGGCGGCTGTGGAGAAGTAGGCTTATGCCCCTTGCCTCGTGGGTGGGTTTTTCAGAGGGGAGGATGGGAAAGACACGGAGTATGTTTTGTACCCCTGCGCTGGAGCCCTGGGGCGTCAGAGAAGAACGTTTATTTTTGTAAACAGCGGGTGAAGGTGGAGGAGCGGGGCGGGCGGGAGGGAGTCTTGGCCCCAGGGAAGTCTCCTCACGGAATTGCCCCTTTTCCCCCTCCCCCCCAAGCCTCCCACCACAGCGGAAGCGCCTCGGAGAGGACAGAACGGCCGGGATTGACAGGCCTCGGGTTCCAATCCGCTCGCTGCGATGTTCCGAATAAGAGCGTTGGTTTCTGGGGGCGGGACTCCTGGCCCGCGCTGGGCCAATGAAGATTGGGCGGGAGTGAAGCTGACAATGTACGCATGGAATTGGAGGGAAGAGGAGTGTAAACACGGAAGTGGCCGCGGCGGTGGGGGATGTGCGGCGCCACTGCTGCAGCGGAAGGGCACGGACTTAAGTTACATAGAGAAAGCGGCTTTACTTAATAGCAGACAGCGCAGCGAGGGCCCTGAGTCGGCGTAGCGGAGCTTGAGTACGGCTTACCTACTGCAGTGAGCGTCAGTGTTCCTTTCCCTGGCTTCTCTTTCATATCGCCATCGATGGGAATTGGAAGATGGGGAAGAGTCACCGTCGAGGATTGCTGTAAAGGATCTTACCGGCTGTTTTCCATCCACTGTTTTTAGGTTGGGGAGTTAGTCGTTTGGTTGGTGAAACTCTTGTGATTCAGTTCGTTTGGGAGAAATCCTAAACTTACATGTACCCTTAACAGAACTTAATCTGCAAAATAGAACGCTACACGGTCCCAAAGAAAAAAAAATCACAGTTTACTGAGTAGTGATTAAAATGCATTTGACAGTTATTTTCTGATTAGAGCAAGAACTTAAATATTAGGGAGAAGGAGGCAGAGCATAATGAGAACTTGGTCTCTTTGTGTACTGAGTTCAGTCCAGTAACACTGTATGAATTAAGGGATGGAATTTTTGGCTTTATATTATTGGTACTAACGATACTTTATGGATTGTTTGGGTCAGTAGTGCTGAACATGGACCTTTCCGGAAATGTTCCCAGTGGTTGTGAGAACCTTAGAATACTCCACGCAGTTAGAATTTTGTAAAGGTAAAAAGGTAAGAGAGCTTAATTTTGCCAAGAGAAGGTATTTTTGTCATAAGCTTTTGGAATTATCGTCACAACTGAACGTTACCTGTAGATATTTTGCTTGGAGTGGATACATATACACAGTTTAACATTTAGACAGTCTACAGTTTAAAAATACAAAAGTTTTATCTTCTTTTGATCAGGGTTTTTTTTTTTTTTTTAAGTTAAATGTTGTTTTCCAGTTCTACTGCATTTCCTTAGTACATAGAAACCTTACAGTTGAAATTTCCTTTGTGATTATGTTCTGTAAAGAATACATATTACATATAATTGTTTTCAGATTATTTTCTCAGTCATATTCGTGTAATCTGAAGTTCCTTTATAAACCCTATTTTAGAAGGAAATTTGAGACAGGTTTGCTGATTTATCCGAGGTTTATTCAGTGAGTTAAAAGTGGAGGAGGAAAGGTGGCCCAGAAAATGAAGAATCATGGATCTAAATTGTTATTGCTGCCAATTTCCAGTGATGTTGGGAGGGTAATGTTTGTAAAGTTTGTATTTGTATATGGACTTAATGGTATCTTTTCATTCCCTTGAGGGAAGTCATCAAGTGTTAGACGTAATTCTTGCTCACAAAGATTTAGTCTAATTGAGGAGACAGATGAAAATCTGTATAATATATAAATGTTAATATAACTACAGGGATTGCTGTATGGGTTCCTGGTAAGTGTAGAATGCTATTAAGGAAAACTTCTAGAGGAGATAAGCTTTAAATTGAATATTGTTAGCATAACTGTTGTTTCTAAGTAAGTATAAAGCACTTAGAATTACCATTACTGTTAGACATTAAGATGCTAGAGGATATAGTTTTGCTTTTATTTTCCTTCCTTCAAAGACTTAACTATCAACTTTAGCTATCAGCTTTCGCTTTAGTTATCAACAGGTATGTTGTCAGAGGCATTTGAATAAAGAATGAAATACATAAGCTTATTTACTAAAAATCACTTTCATTTTCACATATAAAATATTTTTTGTGGTAAAGACTTGACATACTTTATAAAACTTTCACTGGCAACATGGTGTCCGAGAAAGAGCCTTGACCCTGAAGTCAGGAGATAAGGATCTTCATCTAGCTGTCACTAAACTAGCTCTTTAAGGCTTCGTTTTCTGTAAGAGAACAGCATTGACTAGGTGATCCCTAATAACTTTTAAAGCTCTGAAACTATAGGTGGCTCAGAAATATTTAATGGAAAGCGAAGGTTCTCTTTTTTCTTGGATTTCTTTACATTACATTCTATGAGTGAATTTGTCTGTAAGGTCGTTATGTAATGGGGAGGGGTTAATTTCTTTTGCCAATCTTTGGACCAAATTGGAGCTTGAGGCCATGTCTGTAAATTAAGCTCATTTCTAGTCTCTAGGAAAATATGAATGTTACTTTATTAATACTTATGTGAAAGCCTTGGGTACATGTGGTCTGACTTTTCTGGAAGATTTTCAATTTAAAATATTCTGCCGTCTTATTCTCAAGTGTACATTCCTTGACTTTTTTCTTCCTTTTTTTGAGAAATTGAAAATTGAGAAAGTGGAGAATTTGAGAATTGAGAAATAGGGTAACTCTTAGGAAAGAAGTATTGTTCTACTTTAACACGGTTAGTGAATGGATGGGGAAAATTCTTCTGGAAATGCAGCCTTAAGTATTTTTTTTTGCGCTACGCGGGCCTCTCACTGCTGTGGCCTCTGCCGTTGCGGAGCACAGGCTCCGGACGCGCAGGCTCAGCGGCCGTGGCTCACGGGCCCAGCCGCTCCGCGGCATGTGGGATCCTCCCGGACCGGGGCACGAACCCATGTCCCCTGCATCGGCAGGCGGACTCTCAACCACTGCGCCACCAGGGAAGCCCAGCCTTAAGTATTGTTACGGACAGAACAAATCTGTCTAGTTTGTCAAAATTCATCATGAAATTTGAACTTGAAAATCTTCTAATTTACTGTAAACTGGAATATCTAGTATCAATCTTGAAAAGAACATCAATTTGAAAAGAAAATTTATCAGGCTATGAAAAGATGAAGCATGTGTTGAAATAAAATTGGAAGATTGGCATAAATTTTTTAAAACTTTATTTGAAAATGTGTTCAAGAAATTACTCTTTAGAATTCATTGTAGCATTAGTACTAAAATTCATACAGAAATTGAGTTAAAGAGTAACATCAGTGTGTAAATAGTCATTCAGGGTAATCCAATATCAGTTTCCTTTAGGGACAAATTTAATTGGTAGAGAGGCAGGCAGGGGAGTGTTTTTGATTTATGAAGAGTTTAAAAAAAAATCCTTCATGTGTAAGTCGACAAAGTGCTGTTGTAGTTATGGAAATGGAATCATAATTGTTCATCTACACACTGATTTTATGTTTAGAAGCTAAAACTTACAGAAACATGAGGATGGAATTTGGGTGTTGTTGATTACATTTGATAATAAATTACAGCTGCAGTTCTTTAATACGAAAATCTCTGGTATGGGGGATTCTGGGAGTTCCCCAGACTCTTTCAGGGGGGTCCATGAAGTCAGATTGTTTTCATGGTAACGCTAGACATTATTTGCCTTTTCACTTTCACAAGGGTTCACAGAAGTTTTCTAGAGGCTACATGACTTGATAGAACAGATCGGATGAAAAAGCAAGTATGAGAATCCAACTGTTTTCTACCATGTATTAAAAAGATTTGCAAAAATGTAAAATAAAGCTACTCTCTAAATTTTTCTTTGTTTTAGAAAAGTTATTTTTCATAAACATATTACTTAAAGTTTTCTTAGCTTTAATTTCAAATAGGATAAGTATCTAGGACTTAACATAGGACTTATATAAGCAAAATCTCTTTGTGGTCTTCAGTAATCTGAGTGTAAAAGGGTCCTTTGACCAGAAAAGTTTGAGAATAGCTGAATTACAGTTTTATTTAGTCTATACTTTTCAGTACCATAGCCACTAGCCTCCTGTGGCGATTGAGTATTTGAAATGTGGCTGATTAACCAAATTTTTAATTTAATTTAAACATAAAAACTGAAGCAGTGGAAAACTTCTTTACATGTTCTTTACATGTAAACCTCTTTTACATGTTGAAATACCAGTGTTTCGGATATACTGGGTTAAATGAAAGGTATTAATTGCCCCTTCTGCTTATTTTCTTAACATGGCTACTGGACCTTTAAAAATTACACGTGGCTCTCGTTATATTTTTATCAGACGGCGCTACTGTAGAAAATGATTTTATTCTCTTTCCCTTTTTAACCTTATAATGCAGCTGTATAGATTAGAAAAGTCAAAGGGGAATGGATGCAGATGGAGTGCCCCAGACCTTTACCCTTCCGTCCGTTCGTTTGTGTTCTTCACTCGCCTATTACTGTTACAGTCCTGGGGCGTTAGAGAATAAGCTGTGGTGAGTCAGGTGTGGTAGCTGAGTGATGCCCTTGTAAATATTAGTTTATGGTCTTGCTTGTAGGGGAATACTATTATCACTTAATGAAGTGTTTTCTAATTTTTTCCTATTGCTCTCAAATTAAATTGCTGTTAATTTTTATTTTTGACTTTTAAGAACGTTGTTATGAACTAGATCCATTGCCAGCATTCTCTTCTGCAAAGCTGAGAGGTATGTCTCTTGTCAGACTTAATTACCAAGTTTGGTGTTTAGCAACAGCTGTCGAGTGAGTCTGGAATAGTCTCCATACAAACACCAGTTGATTGGAAAGCTAGAAATGGAACAGTAAGACTCTTAACCAATGGTAAAGGAGGGCATAAGCAAATTTAATTTTTGACACTGATTAAAATTAAAATAGTTTGGAAATTTATTTGGTATATTTATTTCTTCAAGGAATATTGACCAGCGCTGCCACCGACTAGGGGCAACCAGAAGATGATACCTGCCAGATTACTTCTGGCTGCATTGTTTCTATTTTTTAAATGAGTTGCTTATTTTTTTAAACTCCCATAAATTTCATACGCAGGCCTAGAAAGACGCCAGAAAATCAAGTTTTAAGTAAGAGATAAATAAGGAAGTTTCAGCCCTCACTTGTAAGTTTGCTTACTTTGATGGCACAACAATGTTATATTCATATTTATCCTTAGGAATTGTGCAGAATTTTAGTTTAAATTGTATTTGAATTACTGATCTGAATAAAATAGTATTGAAAAGTTTTTTAAAATTATGGAAACTTGAATAGGAAAAGTATTTCTTAAATTTCTGTTACCAAAAACTGCTTGTTGACTTATGTCAACAAAATAAAAGTAAAAAGAGATAGAGCTCACTTTTAACAAATTGGGTTAAGTATTCTTGGAAACTGTCAAATTATTTTGCATCTTTATTTTGTTTTGAAATATTTTACTTCCATTTATGTTTTTGATACTCTGAACTATTCGTATAAGCTTCACGAGGCCACAGATCTGCTCACACTTGTATCTCAGGTTTATAGCACAGGGTGTAAAACCCTTAACAACCCTTTGTTGACTGTACATAGAGTATTAGATCTGATTGATAGTTCAGAGAATTTATGCATTTAAAAAAATATATTCTCATCCTAAATTTAAAGTATAAATGAGTTAATTTTCTGCTTAAATTTGTGTGGATTCTATTTGTTTTACTCTGTGAATATAAAATATTTCAGGGAAACAGTATTTTGAACTTAGGGAGAAAAGGGGAGGTTGAGGTCGGAAATAATAGCAAGAAAATTTTCACTGATATAACTAACATGAAATCATGGTTTTGAAAACATACCTCAAACTGCATAAGAGCTCAGGGCAGCATAATATATAGCTGTTGGCAAATTTCATTTTGTTTATAACTTAAAACATTAAAATATCTGGTAAAATTCTATTGCTGTATTATTATCAAATATTCAAAGCTCTTACTTTAATATGGTAGAGTTTTTAGGGTGTGTCTTAATACAATTACATAAGGAATTAGTTTACCCAGGATGGTTTATTAATAGCATCTAAGACAACAGCTAAATTGCAACACAAGCAGACTTTAAAGAGAAATGAAGTTCCTAGAATAAACTTAAAAACCTGAGAATCTGCTTCCCAAGGTTCTTTAGTGCCCGTGCGTACTGCAGGGGGAGGTACTTTGAAAAAAATACTTGAGAATGGTAATATATTTTATACTTACTAATAGTAAATTTCTTAAAGTTGAGCTAGAAGGACTGATTGAATCCTGTGCTTCAGTGAAGCTGCAGATAAGAGTAAGCAGGGTCACCTAAAGATAGATTTACTTAGAGGTTTGGCTGCCTCTCTGGAACTGTTTATCTTTGAGCAGACTTCCATAAATGGAAAGAGCAACTGGAGAGAGCCGGTACCTTGGTTGAGAGTGTGGATGCCGTGCAGCAGGTGGTGAAGCAGCCACTGGAGTTTCTGTGAAGGCTCTCCACATGACTGGTGTGGAAGGCCTCGGTGAATTTTGAGACTAGGTGAAAAAGTTGTTTTCAATTAAAAGTTTACTGGAAACAATTTTAAAAGATTCCTATCTTTAGTGTTGTAGAACTTGTGAATTTATAATACGGTTTTATGAAATTTGTATAAATATTTTCTTTTAGTCCTTTAGAGGACATCTTGAGAAAAATATATCAAATTAGAGACTGTTAACATATTCATGTTTCAGAACCTCTTACCAAGGAGAATATTTCAAGTCAGGACGTGAAATTAACTATATCATTAGGATAATGAGTTTGTGCTTGAATTGCTGTTTTTCCTGTAAGGTCTGTGGGTTGTCCTTAACTTCAAAACATAAAAGAAATACTTGCATGCCTCCTATATGAAAGGTCTGTGTTAGGAACCATAACAGATGTAGAGATGAATTAAGATAGCCCTCCCTGATCTCACGGAGCTTAAATGGTGATAAGAAATTATCACCATTCATTGAATTCTTATGTATATGTGAGATATTGTACGTGTTTTTTAAGCATTTAATTCTCACAACTGTATGAGGTAAGTAATATTCCTGTTTGGTGAAAGAGGAAACTGAGCCTTACAAGAAATTAAATTGCTGGCCTAAGGTAACAGAAATTGTAAGTGGCAGAGACTAGAGCTTTCGGGCCTGGAAAACCAAACCACTGCTGTACACTTTACTGTTTCACAAATAATTTAATCAGCAAAGCATAAAGTAAGTGTTAGAAGAGAGTTACAAGAGGTGGTAGAATTAGAAAAGGCTTCATGGAAAGGAAAAAAAAAACATAGGCGCTCTCTCTCTCTCTTTTTATTTTTTTTTCTTTTTTTCTAAATTTCTTGGGTAAAACCCAGCAAAGTCCAGAGAGATTTGAAGAAGAAAGCAGTTCCTGTGAAGAAAATTCCCAAGTTCTCTGGTGCACTCACCAGGAGGGTCTGTAAGAATTGAACTAATTGATTAAACTAATTTAGAAGTAGGAGTTTCTGACTGATTCTGCTAGGTGTTTACTTAGTAGCAGTATATTAAAATTACAATTGACCTCATAGGACTGTTAATCTACAACCATTCTCCCTCCCCTGCCCCGCAAGTTAGTTTTGGCCTAAAATTGATACAGGGTTCAAATTTCAAGGGTCTGTCTTTGTTTTCCTTTGGATAAGATTCAGAAATTTCTAATCAATCTCAATAGTTTCTTTATAATCAACATTCGTTTTACAAAGTATAGATGCTAGGTTGTTTTGGTTTTAGAATTACTTCTGTAAGTAATTTATATGGGCTAATATGTATTAATGACTCATTTAGAGTTATTGACGTGAGAGTTTAATTTAATAACGTGTTCAGTGCATTTTTATTGAGTAGAACTTTTTTTCCCCCCAGTGGAAGCATCAGTTCATAGCAGTAATGCACACTGTACAGATAAGACAATTGAAGCTGCTGAAGCCCTGCTTCATATGGAATCTCCTACCTGCTTGAGAGATTCAAGAAGTCCTGGTATGTGAACTGTTCTTTTTTATATTAAACATATCACGTCACTTTATGTATCTAGAAAGTTTTTGTTTTTGGTAATCCAAGGGGATTGTTGGTGTTCTCAGTCTATAATACATAAATACCTGTGACAGCAGTAATTGATTTTTATTTGTCAGTGTTCCCAAATCTTAAATACTTTAAGTACTTAATTTTCAAAATAAATGAAACAGAAACGCCCACTGTAGACAGAGAGATGGCTGTTACATGGCTGTTTATACCATCATCATGTCTTATTTCCTTAACTCTGGGTAAATTATAAACCTTAAGAGAATGGCGGATGGGAGCGTTTGCCACCTGTGACCACGTTCAGTCCTTCATTCAGTGCCGAATGGGCAGCGACCCCAGGGAGCGTCCCCAGGGAGAGCCGAGGCAGCTTCCTGTGGTTCCTCACACTCCCTTCACGCTGCAAGTTTTCCTTTTTTTTTTTTTTGGCCCCCTTTTTAAAGACTGCCTTTGAGAGTCTTTTGGTCCTGATTTTAATTTGTCCTAATTTTAATGCCCAAATGTTAATTTGACTTAATACAGTTCAGATTGGCCCTTCTTTTAGGGATTTACAGCATATGTTAAGATCAACCGTACTTTTTAGTTCGAGTAGGAATCCTGTGTACTATTCAGGGATATGAGAAGACGATTAGGGCATATTGGCCGTATATTAATCCGTGATAGTATTAATATAAATAGAAATGTCATATCCTGGTTATTCATGCACATTGAAAGGAAGCCAGGGCAACATTATTGTATGTAATAGAAAATCTGTTTGGACCATTTTAGTGACCCAGAATATCAGGGACTGTTCCAGTAAATAAAATTTTAAATATTGAAAGATGATATTCGTTTGGCTGTAACGAGCAGGTTTTCCTTTCATATTTTGAAATGAACTGTGCTTGCTTTTCCCTAAACGTAGGTTTATTACTTTAATGTTATACCAGGTGCATGTTCTTCTTAGTTAGAGAATAATGATGAGTGAGTGGAAGGAAAGTAATTATTAACTCACTATTATACCCTTTTATTTTCAAATGTTTTCCCAATTGTCAAAATGATCCAAAGTCTGCTACAGTGAACTTGAAAGTATCTAAAAGTGTGAAGCACGGGGGTCGACTACTTATGATCTCCCCCTTTACCCAGAAGATTAACATTTCCTTCAAGTCGATTTTCTTTGCATTTATTTACTTACATACTTTAGACCATATTGTATATGCAACAAATTAACTTCAAGTTTTTATTCTGCCTTGATGAATTCTTAATAACCTCACCTCTACTAAATATTGAATTGTCCGTATTGAGAGGCATTAATGGGGGTGGGAAATTTTAATTTTTCAACTTTTTTTTATAGTGGAAGTGTTTGTCCCTCCTTGTGTATCAACTCCAGAATTTATCCATGCTGCTATGAGGCCAGATGTCATTACAGAAACTGTAGTGGAGGTGTCAACTGAAGAATCTGAACCAATGGATACCTCTCCTCTTCCAACATCACCGGATAGCCATGAACCAATGAAAAAGAAGAAAGGTAGAGTGTATTTATAAATTTCTGGGAAATTGGGTGAAATTTTTTCTGGTATCTTTCTCCCTCCATCACAGGACATAGAAAATATATGCTGTAGGTTTATGATTGATGTTATCTTAATTAGATATTCTCAAAAAAATTAAGATTTTGTCTTTCAACATGTTCATACTGTTTAAAGGAGTTAGTATTTGAGCTAGTATTTGAGCCCTAAAAGTAGTTGCCTGCAGAATGAGATTATAATAGGTGCTTGATACACAGAAGGAAGATCAGAGATTCACTGCCCATTTTTCTACTTTCTGATCCTTTTATGTACTTGGTTACTTTAAAAAAAAATTATTCTTGACTTTCTCTATTTTGCATAATTTATCTTCCTACTCTTTTTGTGGGCATTAAAGTAAAAAGCCCAATTTTCTTCCCTCGTCTTTGGCCTTAAAACACCAAGATTGCCCGTAGGGACTTCTGAGGGGAGTCAACTCACCTTTGGGTAAAGAGCGTTTCCACTTGTTATTTGACCCCTGCTGAAACTTGTGCTCATCTGACCCCAGTGGGTGAGGCACAAGGCTCCAGTCCATCTCCAGCATCCTGAGTGGGTTCTTTTTCTGTTTGAATCAAAGGTAAAACTTGAAAGAAATGAAATTCTGTATAAATGGGTACTCATCTAATTCCACTTTCTTCCCTGTCTCTTTCTTCACATTTTAGAATGGGGGAAAAGAAAAATCAAAGGCAACAATAAGGGAAAACTTGTTTTAGAAATAATGGTATTATCTTTGATTTATTAGGTAGCAGTGTTTCAAATTGCTGTGATGGTCACAGGCCTGTGCCTCATTTGCTGTGAGGAGCACGGTGGAGAATAAGACAGAGCACCTTCCCTCTTACAGTATAGATAATATGTATTTGAGAAAGGCATGAATGAGAGGGCTTAGAAGGAAGAATTACTTCCTGCTGTAAATGTTTAAAAACAAAAGGAATACATATAAATAGCCCTGTTTACCCACCGCCCTCTATAGCCTTCGGCTGGTTGTTTCTTATGGAAGCTATTACAAAATACTTAAGAAAATTTTAGATTTAAATGAAGAGGGAAAAGACTATGAAAAGCTGAGATCATTTAGGGAACCAAGACCTCTAGATAAACAGGCTGATCTGCCTATGTGGTGGTATGGTATAAACCGGGAAATAATTTGCCAATTTAATACTGATCTTATTACCTATTTGAAAATAGGTGGTCTTAATGAATGACAATTTAAAAATTACATGCAACATCGTTAATTATTCATTTGTGGTTAAGTACCTTTGGGACATACAAAAAGTTAGGTAGGTATTTTTTTAATAGTAGAGGCTTCTTTTTATTTCCAGAGCCTGTAATATACTAATGTGCATTGTAAATCTCCAAGAGAAGGTAGCATGCAGTTCTAAAAGTTAATTTGACTGTAGAGCCATTTTTCCTACTGATGAATAACCTATTTCTCACGCAATACGATTTGGGAAATGCTGCTTTATAAGAAAATAAGCCTTTGGGGGCTAACCTTTCCATTAAGGAAGTTGGGCTTTTGTGATTGAATTTAGGAGACAGTGAAGACGTCAGTCTTATTACTGACTGACTCGTACATATAAATATTATTTAAATTGAGAAATTAAGCTCTGTTTTAACAAGGGAGACCAGTAAACTTTCTGTTTTAATTTTTGCCAAAGCATACGTCTTAATGAAATCCTAGAATATAATAACTATGCTTTTTGACATATAAATTAAGGCACTTTAATTTAGCTGTAGATAATCCTTGCTAATGAAGAGTAGAGACATCAGAAATCCCAGATGTTAGGACAAATCGCCAAATCAGTAATAGTATATGTAATATTCCCAGTCTCTTTCTTGAGGCTTCCCCTCACCTGCCAGCATTCATCCATCAGGGCTGAGGGTTGAATACAACACATTTCAGGCTTAAGCTTTCTTTACTGTAGAGAAGTATAGCTCTTGCTTTTCTGTTCATTGTGGATGCTAGTCTCTCTGAGATCTCTGAGAGAGCCTTATGGCAGAAGTAAGGGGAAACAAAAGGAAGGGCGCAAACATCTACTAGACCTACGAAGTAATCGCTTGGAAGAGTTTTTTATCCTTATAATGTACCTGCACGTTGAGGTGGGGAAATTTATGCTGAAATTCTGGTGAATTGATTGGCTCAGAGCAGTAGAGAGTGTTTAAAATAATATTTTTTACTTTTCCTCATTTGAGCTCAAAGGGCTTCGCAGATTATCAGATCCTCTGCAATCGGTAGGTAAAGCTTTTTCTAACAATTCTGTAGAACAGAAAACAAAAGTTTGTACTAGAATTCGTTTCCTTTGCTACATTATTGGAAAAGGTTAGCAAATTGAGGCTCTGACCATGTAAATAATGGGTTAGTAGTGCCTGACTTGCCATGTACATTGACATTACTATCCACTAACTGCTGTAATCTAAAATGGCAGAAGGGCTTTTCATGCTCTTTTAAAAGCAACTTTTATATACACTGAATATATTAATCCATAGATTAGTATCCAGTTTCATGAATAATGTGTTATCAAAAAGCCTGCTATCATGCTTCTGTTATTTTTCCTGTTTTCAACGTGTGGTTTCAATATCTTTTATTTCCAGTTGGCCGTAAACCAAAGACCCAGCAATCGCCAATTTCCAATGGGTCTCCTGAGTTAGGTATAAAGAAGAAACCCAGAGAAGGAAAAGGTAATTTGGGGAGGGCTGTTTTGTAGGCGAGATGGTGTTTTTTTAGTCAAGTACCTTTGTAGGAAAATTACTTCTAGTACATGCACATGTGAGAGTACTGTCTTTGGTAGTAGTTCTTAATCAGGGCTGTATGAGCATCACATGCAGAGCTTTTTCAGACTATCTATCCCTGGTCCTTACCCCACTGAGATAAAACTGTAGGGAGGGGAGGCCTAGATAAACTGCAGGGAGTGGAGGTGGGCAAGCGTTTGAATTGGGAAAAGGCCCTAACTGCATTCAGATACACAGCTGTATTAAGAGCTGTTGTTCTGGAGGATGTGTGTATGTAGAACGGCAGGCATCCTCATGGACAGTCACTTAGAATTGAAAAAGGTTTACAAAAACTAAGACTTCATTTCTCCATACTCTCTTAATTGATAGAAGCAAGGTGAATTTAGCTTAACTGATTCAATGCAAGGTGAATTTAGTTTTCCAACCAACAGATTTCAGTCATGTCAATAAGGATCTTAGAACAAAAATTTAACGTGTTTGCTTTAGAGTTTGTATATTCTCATTAAGCACAAAAATAGCAATAAGCCTTCTACATTCTCTGCTGTCGTAATTTGTTGCGTAAGTTGATTTCAAGTGATCTTAGTAAGCGTTTGAGGTGTGTTCTGATAATCTGATAACCAGAATTTTATCACTTCCATGAATGTTTTCAATAGTTGGATACATTTTGGATTCGTATATTCAAATTTATTCCATCCTCGACGGGTAGTCTGATATATCTCATTTTAAATAATTAAAGCAAAAATTAAATCTCTAGTAAAAAAAAAAAAAAATTACGTCTAGTAAGCCTACCAAGAAATTTAGACCAAAAAAAAAAAAAAAAAAATCCAGTTACAGTAAACCCTTATTTATTTAGGAACTGTTTATTCACTTTGGGACAGATTTAGGATACTTTTATTTTCTTCTGTGTCTTTGGTTGTTTTACATTTCTGGTATCCTAGGTTTTATCTTTTAATTTGTATTGAAAACTTTAAAACTTACATAATAGTATTACAAAGTTGAACTGTAAATATACAATTATTACTTTAAAAAAATTATTTACTTATTTTATTTATTTCTGGCTGCGTTGGGTCTTCGTTGCTGTGCGCGGGCTTTCGCTAGTTGCGGTGCGCGGGCTTCTCACTGCGGTGGCTTCTCTTGTTGCGGAGCACCGGCTCTAGGTGTGCGGGCCTCAGTAGTTGTGGCTCGCGGGCTCTAGAGTGCAGGCTCAGTAGTTGTGGTGCACGGGCTTTGTTGCTCCGCGGCGTGTGGGATCTTCCCGGACCAGGGCTCGAACCCGTGTCCCTTGCATTGGCAGGCGGATTCTTAACCACTGTGCCACCAGGGAAGTCCCAGTTACTACTTTTTAAAAAATTATTCCCATCATCAGTGGTGTCTCTTGTATTCAGAGACCTTATATTTTGGGTTTTTTTTTGCGGTACGAGGGCCTCTCCCGTTGTGGAGCACAGGCTCTGGATGCGCAGGCTCAGTGGCCATGGCTCACGGGCCCAGCCGCTCCGCGGCATGTGGGATCCTCCCGGACCGGGGCACGAACCCGTGTCCTTTGCATCGGCAGGCGGACTCTCGACCACTGCGCCACCAGGGAAGCCCAAAGACCTTAGGTTTAAAACTGGAAAAAAATTTTGTGATAACCGATTTTTACCAGTCAAAATCACCTTTCATTAAAATTTCAGTTTTGTATTATTAAACTTGAGGCGGCCTGTTGAAATGTGAAGATTAAAGTGATTACAGTCACCCCTGGATTAAAAATCCAGTCAGTGTTTCCTCTTCTGCAAAATTATGATGATAATGTCTGCATAGACTTAGTGAACTACCTTGTCTGATAAAGAAGGCTTCCCTTTCAAATTCTGTTTTCCTTAAAACGAGAAATAGAACCGCTAATTTTAACTTGGGGGTGGGAACTGGGGCGAAGCATTTAGAGAGAACCTAAAGAATGTTGGTGAGTCTGACTAGCTCAGTAGACGCAGAAGCACCACATCCCTACTGCGTGCAGGGCGTTGTCTGTTGTACAAAAATCTCTTCCAGAATAAGTCCTTATAATCTCTAGGTCATAAAATGAAAATGCCCCAGCTACATATCTTGATTCAACTGAGTGGCGTAGTTGAAAGTTATGCACGGTTTAATACTAAGAGTTTTTCGGTATTGATGCTGATGTACAAATGTAACATAGTAAAGTTGAAGATACAAATAACATTGTGAAGCTGAAGGTTAATTTTTTAAAGTCAAGAGATGCACACGGGGCTCAGCTATGGGTTCATGGATTGACTGAATTTTCAGGGAAATACAGCATGAACGTGAAATGCTAGAGGAGAAAAACATCAGCGTTTCGGTTGAGTAGTAGCAGTGGCTTGATGGGGAAGCCTCCCACCCTCAAGGTCCTTCTCACGTAGCCCGGAACTTGGATCTGGATTTGAGGATAGTGAAGGGTTATTGAGTAGGAGCCTGGAGATGACCTGGTGGCTCACTGGTGGCATATGTCTTCTGATCTTCTTCTCGGGACTCTCTTCTGTTCTTTCATCAATTTAAGAACCTCTGCACCTAGAGGCTTACAAAGGGAATAAAAGAAAAACAGCGGCCTGTTTTTAGTCTTCTAGTCTACTCATAACCACTGCCCACTACTCTTCCCCAGCCTTCCAAGAAAAGAAAAGAAAAGAAAAGAGTGATGCTCTCTCCCTTTGGGACTAAGTTTCTTATTTTACCTACGCAGAGTCCTTCCTTTCCTTCTATGCAAATCTTAGCCATCTTCCAAGACTTGATAACGTCTTACCAATCCACTTTATTTTCACTCCTGAAATCTCAGACATTATTTTCTATCATTCATTTGAAATATAATTGTGCCTGGCCTTATGTTGTAGCTTAATGTTTCAAGCTGTTGTTTATTTCTTGAATTGTTGTTATTTACTAGACAACACAATTTGACGCTGTACAAATGATTGCCGATCTAGTCAGGTATTTCATGACAGACTCTCAGTACATTTGTGCTTCACCAGTGGTAAATTAATTGATTTTTTATCCAGCATAAGTAAATATTTGCTTTTAATTATATTAATGAATCTTTAATCAATGTCTGTAATTGTTTTCAAAGGAAACACAACCTATTTGTGGGAGTTTCTTTTAGATCTACTTCAAGATAAAAATACCTGTCCCCGGTATATTAAGTGGACTCAGAGAGAAAAAGGCATATTCAAGCTTGTGGATTCAAAGGCTGTCTCTAAGCTTTGGGGAAAGCATAAGAACAAGCCAGACATGAACTATGAAACTATGGGACGAGCTCTGAGGTAAAGAACCCAAAAGAAAGAGTTTTCAGACAAAACTTACATATCTCTTAATATTGTCTATTAACTATTTAAAGAGAAGCTGTTAAAATCCCTGATTTGTTACAGCTTGTGATTTGGGGGTGATTTTCTAGAGGAGCTTCTTGTATTTGGAGGCAGGTTGGGGGAGAGGAGTTTGGTCTAGACGGCCAAAATTTCAACACCATTGGAGAATCCATTTTTGTGGGAAATGTGCACCTTTCAGAAAATTAAACCCAAACAAAATACAGTTTCCAAATTGTGAATTTGCTCTTTAGTTCCTGCAAATTTATTATAATGGATTTATCTTGATATGAAACTTTCTCAAGTTTTGTCAGTTGGAGGAACCCATATAACTTTGTAATGCACGTGGCTTATTCTAATTAAGGGTGTTTTGTAAATGAACATAGTTTAGTGACAGTATTCATATATACCACAGATTCACTTCTATTAAGCATGGCTTAGGTAATTTTTCCACGTAACATCCGATTGTTTTTATAACCTGTGTAAATCAGAACTAAATTTTTACCAGTGTCTGTAAAATACAGTCGTCCCTCAGTATCTGAGGGTTCCAGGACCCCCGGCAGATACCAAAATCCATGGATGCTCAAATCCCTTCTGTAAAGTGGGGTAGTGTTTGCCTATAACCCACCTACATCCCCTGTATACTTGAAATCATCTCTAGATTACATGTAATACCTAACACAGGGTAAATGCTGTGTAAATAGTTGCTATCACATGGCAAATTCAAGTTTTGCTGTTTTGTTTGTGGAATTCTTTTTTCCCCAAGTATTTTCGATCCATGGTTAGTTCAATCCATGGATGAGGAACCCAGGGATGTGGAGGGCCAGCTGTACAGTAATATATTCTGTATTTAGGTTAAATTACTCCCTTTAAGAATGAGCTTTTAGCTACTTTACAGATCTCAAGGTTGTATAAGACCGGTGGCACCAGGTTCTAATTTCATTCCTACTTCAAATTCTTAGCCTTTTGAACAATCCAGGCAGTGTGATTTCCTCCTTATCTCTTACTAGAATCAGTGAATGTTTCTGTTAGCATCTCTTCTACATGGTGTTTTTGTTGGGGGGTAGGGAGGTGGGGAGAACAAATGTAATGTACTTGATTTATTTAGTACTTTTTCCGGACAGATATTATTACCAAAGGGGTATTCTCGCAAAGGTTGAAGGACAGAGGCTTGTATACCAGTTCAAGGATATGCCCAAGAACATAGTGGTCATAGATGATGACAAAAGTGAAACCTGTAATGAAGATTTAGCAGCAGCTGCTGATGAAAAATCATTAGAACGAGTGTCACTGTCTGCAGAAAGTCTCTTGAAAGCAGCAACTTCTGTGCGTGGTGGGAAAAACTCATCTCCTCTAAACTGCTCCAAAGCAGAGAAGGGTGTAGCTAGAGTTGTGAACATCTCTCCCCCTGGTCATGATGCTTCGTCCAGGTCTCCTACTACTACCGCATCTGTATCAGCAACAGCAGCTCCAAGGTAAGCGAGGGAAACCGTCAGTTGTAACGGGTTTAATTTTTAGAAAACTCTTTGGCAGAAATGATATGTTCCCTTTTTAATATTTGCATTCTAAGAACTCACTGTTGTCAGGACTTTGAAAAGTGCTTGGCATTTTTAAACGTATTTTGTTGTTGTTGTTAAAATAGATGTCTCCTCTAAGCTGAATGGATTTTTAGGGTCTTACGGATGGAATTTAACGAGGGCTTTAGTTTTTAAAATATATTCATCTCATGGTATTTCACACTCTAAACTTAAGGGGTCTTCGGTACATTTGTAAAATTTGGGAGCACTAGTTGTATACGTTTTGGATTTGCATTCATCTTTTTGCTCAAGAGACCTATTTTATAGTTTAACGTGAAATGTAATCAACTTTATTCGTTACCTCTACTAGGACAGTTCGTGTGGCAATGCAAGTGCCTGTTGTAATGACATCGCTGGGGCAGAAAATTTCAACTGTGGCCGTTCAGTCAGTTAATGCAGGCGCACCCCTGATAAGCAGCACTAGCCCAACAACAGCGGCCTCTCCGAAGGTAGTGATTCAGACAATTCCTACCGTGGTGCCAGCCTCCACCGAAAATGGAGACAAAATCACCATGCAGCCTGCCAAAATTATTACCATCCCAGCCACACAGCTCGCACAGTGTCAGCTGCAGACAAAATCTAACCTGCCTGGGTCAGGAAGCATTAACATTGTTGGAACGCCACTGGCGGTGAGAGCTCTCACCCCGGTTTCAATAGCCCACGGCGCGCCTGTCATGAGGCTGGCAGTGCCGCCTCAACAGGCATCTGGCCAGACTCCTCCCCGAGTTATCAGCGCCGTCATAAAAGGGCCAGAGATTAAATCGGAAGCAGTGGCCAAAAAGCAGGAACATGATGTGAAAACTTTGCAGCTGGTACAGGAAGAAAAGCCGGCAGATGGAAATAAGACAGTGACCCACGTAGTGGTTGTCAGTGCGCCTTCAACTCTTGCCCTTCCTGTAACTATGAAAACGGAAGGACTGGTGGCATGTGAGAAATGAAAGAGCAGCTCTCCAGGGACGTTAGAGTGCTAGTGGTGGTCCTGACGTTAAGCATTGGCAAGGATGTCATCAAGAGAAGTCAAAAGACTTTACAACATTTTTAATGCATATAAGAAAACAATCAAAACTTACTGGAAATAAATTACCTATCCCATGTTTCAGTGGGACGTGAACTACATGTTGAGACGCTGACAGAAAACTGCCTCTTACAGTAGGAAACAACTGAACCCGTCGATAAGAAAAAGGATTGAAAGGGACCAAGCAACTCACTACAATATCAAGTTACACTAAGACTTGGAACACTAACATTCTGTAAGAGGTTATATAGTTTTCAGTGGGGAGGGGTTGGGATGGGTGATCTCATTGTTACATATAGCAATTTTTGATGCATTTTATATGCATACCAGCAATTATTACTGTGTTCACACAGAACTCACTTAACTGGTGCTATGTGAAGACTGCTAATATAGGTATTTTAGAATGTGAATTGAAGAATGGATCCAAAAGCTTCAGAAAGAGGATAGCAAAAAAGATCTAGTGCGATTTTTTTTTTTTTTTTAAATCATATAGCTTAAGCTGAAAACAAAGGCCTTAGACTAATTTTCGGTTTTCTTTATTGAAATAAGCTAATGGCTTGTTTGTGTAAAGCTTTTTTATTAAAAGAAAAATTTTAAAAAATCTTGTACCTAGCACAGTATTGTTATAGAATATACATGTAACATTTTATACGGTAGTTTAAGTCTGTCAGTTTCTTAATTGTGGACAAATTAACAGTTGGCTCTGGCCTTCCTTTTGCTGTAAACGTGCCTGTGTCACTCACTTCGCCCTGGCATCTGCGCAGACATAATCCGTTTCAGTTCTACTGTCACTTGGAAGTTAAGGCTCAGCATGAATTTTTGTCAGGTAGCTCTAATGCCTGGCGTTTTCTTTCTTCCTTTCTGTTTTTTTTTTTTGGTTTGTTTGTTTGTTTGTTTGTTTTTTTTTTTTTTTTTTTAGTTGAAAATAGCAGCCACAAAAAGTATAATAAGATAGGATAGGATAGGATACAATAAAATAAAATAAAACAAAACAGTAGCCATGTTTCACATTGAGTTATATCATTGTTTTCTCTCACAGTGAGGTATTCACTGAGTATCTACAAATCAGCGTCTCCTTTCTGCCTTTCTGTTTTTTTTTGTTGGCTTGTTTGTTTGTTTGTTTGTTTTTTTTTTTTTTTAGTTGAAGTTTAAGGGGAAAGTACCAGTGTTCAGATTTGAACTATAATAGTTTGTATATTCAACATTTGAAGTATATTCTATTTTGTTGTACTCTTGTTTCAAAGTGTATTCAAGTAGGTTTTCTGAAATATAGAAATGAAATTTATCTTGTCTCTGGTGATATTTATAACAATATTCAAAAGCTACTATAAGCATAGTGTTGTAGTTAAGAAGTACCAGAAGTCCTCTTTCTCCTCCCCAACTACTGCGTGAAGAAATTCTACTTCTGTTTTGTTCCGTTACATTAATATTTAGCAAGTAATCTGCATGTTTCCACTTCCTTTCTAATTACTATCATGTCATTATTATAATGTTCTACTTACGTAATGAATTTACTATTATTTTAATGTTGGCCACACTTAATTTATATTTCAAATCAGACCATTTGTTTCTCATTCAGACCTTTTGGGGGTGAGGAAGAATGAATAATTCTCGAGCCCTTGTACAAATTAGGAAGTGGAGGGCCCAGAGGAACGTAATTTCACACCAAACCTAGGTCCCGTGACTCCACACTTGAATGCTCTTTCTACTACAAAGAAAAGTTGTCTATTTTTACATCTTTTAGAAATTTAAATAAACCGATACTTAATATTTTGTGGCCTTTAGTTGCGCTTTTGGTCAGACACTACTTAGGTCGACAAGGATTTTTATAACAGCTCCCTTTGTAACCTTTTATCTTTTCCACAGACATACTTGATGGTACCTTTTAATAAAAGCTCAGAGAAGAACTCACTGGATTCTTATCCCATCTGGGGGTTAATCTCAAATTCTACCTCCTTTAAAAACATTTCCTAAATATTTCAGCTTTAAAAATCTGTATCATATGCCTTGACGCTTAACTGTATTGTCTTTATTGCACTGAAGTTTCATTGAGTTACGTCTCCCATAATCCTCTTCTAGGGCAAAGGCTGTAACTTGTGTCATGCCTACACCCCTCCCCAAATGCTGAGCATTTTAGGCACTTGGACATTTATGGATTTTGGTAATAATGTATTTATTTACTACGAATCTAAATCACATGGAGGATAACTAATGAAACATTTTAAATGAGCAGTTCTTTCTGCCTGTGCTGTACTACTGATTGGTTTTAATTAGGTTAAGCCAAGGCTACTTGCTTACCTCCACCACTCTACCCGGAAAATTTTTGTGTGTCTCTTTCAGCATAAGTTCCCCTAAGGTCTAGATTTAGAAACACATGTTGACAGTATATACCGATCAGAGTGTTTCTTCTGATTGGACTTGGCAGCGGTATGGTATTTAAGCGCAACCGTTCCAACTGTTAGTCATTATAACTTACATTTGCTTTTTGTGTCCAGTGTATCAGAGAAGAAGCACGTAACAATGACTTGATGCGGCTACATTTTCCAGTCTGGCCAGGCTTCTGACAGTGATCAGCAGTCAGCCCGTTTATTCCTTGGGTCGTCTTCCAGCAGCGGTCCCAGCCTTCTCGCCACCACCCTGCTTACCGAATGGCCGGTATACCTCTTTAGAGAGAACACTGAGGTCATGAGCTGTGAGCTCCGTTTCGGGACCCTTGCTGCAAGAGCATCCACGTATTCCACCCTCCATCCTTAACAAACGGCCGTCTCGGGAAGGAGGCAGGTGTGCCTCCCCCTCCTGTACTCACCATCTTCTCCCCTTTCACACCTCCTTGGTTGCCTTGTTCCAACAGCCCGTATTCTTCAGAAGCTTGCAGTCAGTTCTGCTTAGAAACAGTTCCCACTGGGGTCTCCAGCAACCCAACAGTGACATCAAACAGATGCTTCATGTTTTCATGTGATCAGCCTACTTCTTAAAATTCCCCTTCGATTTCCCGTGACACCCCCCCCCCCTTCTGGTTTACCCCCTGCCTGACCAACTCTCCTTTCTTCGTCTACTTGGTTTTCCTTCAGCTTTCCCATTTAAAGGTCGTACTTACCACGGGGCTCTTTTCCTCGTAGTTATATTTACTGTTACGATTTTGCTTCAACATAACTGTTAGATAACCTCATCCACGCCTGTGGTTTTTACTACCAAATCTATTGTTCTAGGCTAGACTGAAAGTCTTAGATGGGTTTAATTCCCTGCCGGCTGTTTCCTCCTGAGTGTCCAATGGAACTTCCTCTCTCAAAAATCTATTCCTCTTAGCTTAACAAATGACACTGCGTGAAGGCCATTCTAGACCCTCTGCCTCCTATATCCAGTCTTTTACCAAGTCCTGTTGCTGGTACCTTCTAAACAGCTTCCTTTCCCATCCTCCCTACCTTACTGCTTTGTCTCCTCAAGCTTCCCTCTAGTCCGTCTCCCGTGCTGCCAGATGAGAGCTTTCTAGACTGTGTACTTCCATCACTTCCTTGCGACTGCTTTACATTCTTCCACGGCATCTCTTGCTAAAAAGATAAATATCCAAAGCATAAAACTCTTATTAAAGTCCTTTGACCTAGCACCTGCCTACGTTCCCAAGCCTTACTCTCTGGCCACCCCCGTTTTGGGCATCTCCGGGCCACGGACATACTGACATGTATTTTTCCCAAATATTTTAGGCACCCATACCTCGTTGGGCCATGCCACTGATGGCTTCTCTCTGGACCACCCTTCCTTCACCTAGATTTGAGGTGGAGGTGACAGACATCAAAATATTTCTGAAATAAATAGGCTTGGAAACCATTCAGGGTGGGGCGTGGTCTTAACTCTGAGTGAATTCTGAGCAAAAGATTGAAAAGCCTCAAGTATATAAAGACGACAAGGGCCGGGGGAGAGGAAGAGTAACCCAGCAGTGGAGACCAAGGGCTGTTCGTGGTTAACAGGACAGTTGAGGTCAAGGTAAGGGTGGGCAACAGTGTCAAGTGTACCGGGAAGGGCCAAGCAAATAAGAAGCCACCAACATCGATACAGTGACAAGAGAGGGGCAGTTCCAGTAAGGCGTTGTCCGTGACACCAGAATGTAAGGGACAACGGCACCTGGTTCGTTACCAGCCAGCCGCCTCTGACACCTGGCATGCTTCAGAGAGTGCGTCTCTGATCACTGCATACGAACAAGTCATGTTTAATGATAACGAAAACAAAATTTGGGCTTGTACGTACAAAGCATCCCGTGATCCTTTAAGCCCCCTGGTCTATCTTACGGGAGGGCATTACAGAGCATATTTTGGGGAGGCAAGAGGAACCCTGCTTTTAGTTCCACAGCCAACACAGCAAGTTCACAGTGCAGCTCCTTTGTGGTTGTGGTTCATCCGTCCTTCAGCCCCTTGGTTATATCGTGGTCCTCCACGGTTGTAACCTATTCTGTGCGGACTCGGTGCACAGGCCGCCAGTCCTCATGAGAATAAGATACTCTTCCCCCTTTGCAAGTGCACTGACTCGCCTCCTGCATCACACCAAGAAACCTCTGAAAAACAAGTGCAGCGGGGAGACTCATGGCACACTTCCTTTTACTGTGCTGCACTCTGCAGGTGCTTTGTTTTATACAAACTGAAGGTCTGCGGCAACACTGCTGTCAAGCAAGTCTATCGGCGCCCTTATTCCAACGGCATTTGCTCACTTCGTGTCTGTGTCTTTGGTAACGCTCACGGTATTTCAAACCCTCCAGAAAAGATTACCGCTTACTGAAGGGTCAGATGGTGGCGAGACTTTTTTAGCAATAAAGTTTTTTTCAATTAAGGTATATACACTGCTTTTTTTGGGACATAATGTTATCGCACACTTAGTAGACTATAGTATCGTCACTTTTGTGTGCACTGGGACACCAAAAATTCATGTCTTGCTTTATTGAGATACTCATTCTGGTGGTCTGGAGCTGAACCCCCAGTTCAGCTGAGGGTGTTCTCTGAGGTGTGCCGTATTTGATTGGACACGAATCTACTTCACTTTTTACGCATCCGTAACTTATCTTTTTTAACACTGCACCTCAGCAGTTATGCTGTGGGTTCGGGATTTATAAATGACATATTACAACTTCCCAAGTGAGGACGTACACACAAAACATGAGTATTTAATGCAAAATACTCCATGTCGAAACCAACCTATAAATAGACTGTAAACTAAGAGCAGAGTTGTCTTCTCCCAGAATATCGTTTCCTCCCATCCCATTGTATGTTTAACTTTTAGAAAATTTTGTCTAAAAGATTGTAATGACGTGATACTGTCGTAAAAGGTGGATACTAAACTGTTTTACAGAATCTGCAAATTATTTGGATTGTAGGACATGAAATCACTGAAATACTGTCATAAGTAACTTCGCTGCACATTAGATCACCTGGGAAGATCTTAAAATCCTGTTGCGCAGGTCACATCCCATACCAGTTAAATTACAATGTGTGGGGCTTCCCTGGTGGCACAGTGGTTAAGGATCCGCCTGCCAATGCAGGGGACACGGGTTCGAGCCCTCGTCCGGGAAGATCCCACATGCCTCGGAGCAACTAAGCCCGTGCACCACAACTACTGAGCCTGCGCTCTAGAGCCCGCGCGCCACACCCACGGCGCCTGCGTGCTACAACTACTGAAGCCTGCGCCCCTAGAGCCCGTGCTCCGCAACAAGAGAAGCCACCGCAATGAGAAGCCCGCACACCGCAACGAAGAGTAGCCCCCGCTCGCCGTAACTAGAGAAAAGCCTGCACACATCAACCAAGACCCAACGCAACCAAAAATAAATAAATAAATTAATTAAAAAAAAATTACAATGTGTGGGAATGGGAGCTGGGCGTCAGTATTTTTAAAAATATTTCAGTGTGATTTCACCACGCAGCCAGGTTTGGGAACCACTGCCATCCAGATGCAGTAAGGAAAGTTTTACATTTAGAGATCTGTCTTAATCTAAGCTTTTCTAAAACGTTCAACAGAAAAAGGTAGTTTGAGATATACCTATTAACTATTACACATGGCCTTTAAAAAACCTACATACTGTATATTTTATTGATTCTAAAGCCTTTTTCTCACATTTATTATCTCTTTAATTAGAATGAATCTTTTCAAGTCTTACGAAACAGTACACTGTGTTAATGTGCCTTGTCCCTTAAAAAAATTACTTTCGGGAAGCTATATATTAATGCCATCAATGCTACCATCGTTCAAAAAATACTTTTGAATTGCTTATTGGAGCAGAACCTAAAATTTTAAAACATGCTTAATACAGACAGGTTTCCTGCCGAGGAAGATTTTAGTTTTAGAAATAGCCAAGTCACTTAAGGTTAAGAAACTGACACGAATTAAGCTAGTACTGCCATATCTGTTTCAAAACGAAATGTGGCTCTGAAGTTCACATTTTTTTTTTTTTCTTGAAACCTTCATAAAACTGGATAGGGAAGCTGTTCCCCAAAGTTTCAAAAACATTTTTGAGCGGTGGCAGCAGTAACTCAAATTGTTTTGAAGTGCAAACCAGTTTTAAGAGATTTCCTGGTCTATTCCCTATATTATAAATAAACTAAGGTTCAGGAAAAACTTGACTCGTCAGTTTCAGTTCAGCTTGTCAGTGGCAGACCTAGATTCAGAACTTCTTCTCTGGCCTCAACCTCCTTTCCCTCCCATCCAACAAAAGGCAGGGGGGCTTCCCTGGTGGCGCAGTGTTTGAGAGTCCGCCTGCCGATGCAGGGGACACGGGTTCGTGCCCCGGTCCGGGAGGATCCCACATGCCGCGGAGCAGCTGGGCCCGTGGGCCATGGCCGCTGAGCCTGCGCGTCCAGAGCCTGTGCTCTGCAATGGGAGAGGCCAGAACAGTGAGAGGCCCGCGTACCGCAAAAAAAAAAAAAAATCTGCCTGCCAACGCAGGGGACACAGGTTCTAGCCCTGGTCCAGGAAGATCCCACATGCCACGGAGAAACTAAGCCCGTGCGCCACAACTACTGAGCCCACGTGCCACAACTACTGAGCCTGTGCTCTAGAGCCTGCGAGCCACAACTACTGAGCCCATGTGCCACAACTACTGAGCCCACATGCCACAACCACTTAAGTCCACGCGCCTAGAGCCCGTGCTCCGCAACAAGAGAAGCCACCGCAATGAGAAGCCCGCACACCGCAACAAAGAGTAGCCCCTGCTTGCTGCAACTAGAGAAAGCCCGCGCACAGCAACGAAGACCCAACGCAGCCAAAAATAAACAAACAACAAAAAAAGGCAGGGCTTGGGGTAGAACAAGGTTAGTGTCTGAATAAGTCTATCCCACCATGCAATGATCTTACTTTCTCACAAAGTAAACTGTGAAATGTTGCAGAATTTTGCCGGGTGTTCCCTTCAGGTTTACCAACGTTAAGGCAGATGTCGCGGTATCCCGTGTCCGGCTTCCCATCTTCTCTTCTGACTGGTGTTTCCTCCCTATGATTCAGGACTCTGTAATCATATTTCAATACATATGCAAGTGGTCTACATCTAGAAGCCTGAATCTCTTCAGTGTGGCAATTTAACTTATACTCTGCTTTATTATCAAAAGAATTTCAGATAGTTTACATATTGTAAGAATAAATGAAAGTTAACGAAAACAAGCAGGTACGAGACTGACGCAAGGGAAAAGAAGGCAGGATGGCAAAAGAAAATAGAATACATGCTATAGAATGTTACACAGCAATGAAAATTCAGCTCTAAGGTTTGGTTTTGAATGTCTCGGCAGCCAAAGCAGAAAAGAATTCGACGTACCGAGATTCATGTCTCAGTTTACCAGCTGCTTAGAAGAAGCAAAGCTTTCCCTAACATTCTGTCAAGAGGAGTGGGTCTGTCTACACGCCTAATAAATATTTTCTTAGAAGTGAGCTTTCCACAGAAATCTGGGGAGCTAGGGCCCCAAAGGCAGATATTTCTATTTTACAAATCAAAGTAGGGTTGAAATCTTCTCCTGAAATTAAAGAACCGAATCACCAACCCACAGCCTCACAACTTCCTGGAGGAAGAGTTAGGGGAAAAAAATCTTGCCATTCTATCAGCCCCTCACCTATTTGGGGCTTAATTTCCTTTTCTTAAAAGAAAAAAAATTATTTATTTATTTTTGGCTGTGTTGGGTCTTCACTGCTGTGTGCGGGCTTTCTCTAGTCGCGGCGAGCGGGGGCTACTCTTCGTTGCGGTGCGCGGGCTTCTCATTGTGGTGGCTTCTCTTGTTGCGGAGCACGGGCTCTAGGCGCGCGGGCTTCAGTAGTTGCAGCACGCGGGCTCAGTAGCTGTGGCTCGCGGGCTCTAGAGCGCAGGCTCAGTAGTTGCGGCGCACGGGCTTAGTTGCTCCGCGGCATGTGGGATCTTCCCGGACCAGGGATCGAACCCGTGTCCCCTGCATTGGCAGGCGGACTCTTAACCACTGTGCCACCAGGGAAGTCCCTTAATTTTCTATTAACACTATTAGTTCTGCCCTTCAAAACTGAAGGATTATTCCCCTTGGAATGACCTGAAGAGTGTCTCGTTAGGACATCCATGAATACGTTAGGACATCCAGAACATTGCCCTTCCTTTTCTTGCTCTGAATCTTAAGCATTGTTTACTCAACGACCTACACATATATTATATTACAATTTACAATATTGTTTTACAAACACCTCACAAATCTATGAGGTTGACAGGGCAGATATGATGCTATACTCTCTGGATGAGAAAACTGAGGCCCTAGAGATAGAACCACAGTGGTCACAGCTAAGTCTCTTTACTTAACAGCCCATGCCCTTGTACACGATTTGCATTTATAAGCCCAGTACCAGACCTCTGCCATTCCGGTATCCATCCACTCTAGATAAAGGCCTGCCTGTGCCATATTTTTCTACCTGTCATTTTAAAAAGTTCATCAGAGCTCCTTATGCAAGCACGTTCATTTTTTTGGATGCCTTTCCTTTGCTAAAATTGAAATCAATTATGATTATGAGCATGTGTTTTTCTCTTTTTAGAATTTAAATCTTGGAAATCTCTCAAGTCTAAGACACATCGTGTAATTAGATGCAACATTCCCTTCATTATAAAATTTTGCATGTTTTAAAAGAATGATTCAAATACAGAATATTTGCATCGATTTCCTCCTTTAGTTTGAAACACTACTACAGCTCTTACTGCTTCCTTTAAAAAAAGCCACCATCAAACTATGCAAACGGTATCAGATGTTCTAATTTTGGCAGTACTGCTTTACTATTATATCAGAATAACCGAAATCCGCTCTACAGCCACTATTCAGCCTCTGTATCTTGCTTCTAACTCTATACTGTACGTGTACTACAAAAGTATGACTTATGTGTTTGACCATTTTGCATTCAACAAATCTCTTCCACCCCCAGAATATTACTTTTCTCCCCAATTGTACTCTCTCAAGGCCAAGGGCACATGGTGGTGGGGAAGGAAGTGAGCCCTTTGGGGTCATGACAGACCTGAGGGCGAACCCTGTCTCTACCTATTAGCTGAGACTTTGGTCAAATTATTTGGACCTCTTAAGCCCCATTTTAAATTAAGAGTAGTTTTAAGATCAAATGTAAAGCTCTCAGAACCAAAGATAAGGAACTCAAATGTTATACAGATACACACCATTATGCTTTACTTAAGTGAATGAGGCGGCCATTGCTACTACCTCGTAGAATGGAATCTACTGAAATACGGCATGGAGGAAGAAAAAAAAAATCCACTCTCACTCTGTCATCAAGAATCTGCACAATTTCTAAGACTCTAATTACAACCACAATCTAAATATTATGGGATATAAAAGGAAAAGCTGGATCAAAAGGTACATAGGGATGGAACGAGAGAAACTCAGTAATGGAACATACTTGAAAACATTTAGAATAGAGATTTGTTATTTACTGTTATGCCTTCAGGTTACCCTGATGGTCCACAAGGCAGAGCTGCCTGCAGAGAAAGGCTAGAGGGGAAGTAAAAATAAAACATAAAAGTGCCACCTATCAAGATTTATATACTACTAAAAACCTGTTTACATAAAGTGCTCACGTGATTACATTTTAAATGAAGACAAATACAAACAACGAAAGCATACTGGTAAGTGCTTAGGCCTGCAGCCGTGGTAACGCTCAAGGATGACCGGCTGCTATTCCAGAAGCCCTTCCGCTCAGTGGCAGTCCCACCCACCCCCAGTCCCACCCCCAAACCACAGCCTGTCAACTTGTATACTGGTGGACAACATTTGAAATGCAAACACTCTTTTGGCTTTCATTCTCATCCAGATTTGCTTACGATATGGCTGTGATAGCATCTCTTCCGGTTGGTGTGTTTTGCGGTAGGTAAACTATATTCAGTGCCTGCTGTACGAATCGGTATCCTGCTTCTCAACGACATAGGAACCTGAACCAGATGACAACTGGTACAGATGTTCTTCCACTGCCATTCCTTCCAGGTAGCCCCAAGATTTCGTGTATACAATATACTGAAAACCTCATTTGTCTCCAAAGTGGTTCCAATGCAGAAACGTCTGGAGGAGCTACTTTGAGGACTGCAACCCCGTCACCGAGCGATACCTCGTAAGCACAGCACAGATGCCTTCAACGTGCGACTACAGATCCACCTTTGTCCAGTTTCAAAATGAAGGTGTGAGTAAAAAGGACGGTGTGGGCACCGCATTTAAGAGGATTAAAAGATCCAGTCTATTCTCAGATTCTCTTTGCATTGAAAAGACACGATATGAAAACGCTAGCTTTAAAAGACCATTTATTGATTGATCTTAAATATTTACAACTCATGGGTTAAAATATCTATCCATTTATTACCAATGGGCTATTTTTTGAGATTTTTGTTAGGAAGGGCTTTCACCTGTTATCTTTACCACTTTTATTTCTGAGGGAAGAGAATTCCAGGTTATCTTTCTAACTCTATATTCTGCTTTCTAGTTGTTTTAAACCAGTCACCTGGCTATCTTAGTAAATCTCAACGACAGCCTCATTAACAGGCTAGAAATAGTTTCCCATCTCTGAAAAGAAGGTCCCACTGACTTAGCCACCGCCACATATCAGCTCCTAAACAACCTACTGTGCAAAGCATATTCAATACATATAACGACACTTTTGAGTGACCGCAAATGTACACCGATAGCATTCTGATGGAAAACCAGAAATGGAATTTCTTCAAGAAACATAATAATGGAGGACACGGAGGCATATCAAGGAGAACTGATATTTCCACTTAAATAGCAAACACAAACCCCTCCAGCCTAAACAGTTCCTTTGTACGCTACTATTTTATTAGACCCCAAGTAAGAACATCTTTAACGCTTTAAGAAGATTACTATAAATTACTCTATAACTTATGTTTTGCATGGTTTTTAAATGTTCATAATGCTATAATTTATTTACTTAATTTTACACGAAGATATAAAATAATAAATATTGCCATGCATAACTTGTTGATATTTTTAAAAAAACACAAATAAATAACTTGAAATGTTGTCTAGAGAAATTATTCCTGCATACTTGTTAATTACAGGGGGACTCGAGCAAGTCTATTTTAATATAGGATCCTCAAACTAAAAAAGCTTCCAAACAAAGCCAAATATAATGCCCTTAAATGATCAAAATGTAATTAACGCTAAGGGAAAGAAAACAATACAAACCAAAACTGGAGTGCAAACACCTTCTTCGCTGTAGGTTTTAATGGAAAAGGTTCGTGAGCAAACGGGGTTCCTTCCCAAGGGCATGCTGGAAACACGGAAAGTGAAGTGAGAGGAACTGGGGAGCCTTCCTCAGTCAACCTCTTATCTTATTTCAGCTTCCTGAAACGTCCCTGGTTAAGACTTGTGATTAAAGAGACACAGACAAGCATTTATAAATGTCCATCAAGGTTCCTCGTTAAAGCTAAAGTCACACACTAGGGACAGGTGGTCTGAAGGGTAATTGAAGGACGGTAGCCGGTTGGGTCCAATCTGTTCCTCGGTGAGCAGACCCAGGGCCGACCTCACGCTGAGCGCATGCTTGGAGTACCAGATATAATCCAGGGTGTTCCGGCACTCGCCCGAGGTCCGGATCTTCCAGGTGGTGTACGGAGGTTCTGACTGCCCGTCCGCGCTCAGCAGCTTGTAGGCGCTGTTCAGGTTGAGGCTGGAGGATGCGAAGTGTCTGTAGACCTCCTCTGTTGGCTCTGCGTTGAAGTCCCCACAAACGATAAGGGGAATCTTGGCTCCCTGGGTGATGTTCTGCAGGTTCTGGAGAAGGTCACAGCCTTGGGCCGATCGAAATCGCTCCCAGCCAGTGCGAGCCTTGAGGTGGGTGACGGCGATGCAGAACTGTCGGCTGGACTCCTTGCACTCTAGGGTCTGGGCAATGGCCACCTGGTTGGTTTTCAGCGCCATGGCCGTCAGCCTGATGTTGGCACTGTTGACCAGCTTGAATCGGTTGTGGAGAAAAAACAAGGCACAGCCATCTGGCCCGTTGTTGTGTTCCACATCCAGACAAGGGGACCAGGGCTTGGGGAAAAACGTGCCCTGATAGCCCAGTCTACTGAGGAGGGGGTGGAAGGTGTCAAAGTAGTGGTCCACCTCTTGGAGGCATAGTATATCGGGCTGGTAGGCTAGGATTTCTTCCAGGATGAGACATTTCCTTTCTTCCCACTTGAGTGCTTCAAGAGGGCACTGTACAAAGTTGTCTTTGCCTTCTCCAAGAGCTGAAAGAAAAAAGCCGGTCAGTGGTCAGCTACTTAAGAACCGCTACTAAGTACCTGCGAGTCTCCTTCGGTTTGACGCTACCCAAGACCTGCAGAGGGCTCCCCCTGCTTCAGACGCTCTGGGGGTTCTTCTTACCGCACCGACCTACCGAACTGAATAACCTCTTACCATCCAGATGAAGCAAGCAACTAACTGATCCTTTCGTATTAAAACTATTTCTTGTCACTATAAGATCTTCTTAAGTTTTAGCTTTTAGACAGTGTTCTCTGGCGTCCAAGAGATCTAAACTATGCCAGATGAAGTAAATACATTTAACTCTATAGAGTGATTTCAACACTGACTTATAATAAGCCATACTAGGCCTTTATAGACACCACTTAGAACAAATGACACCCATTTAAAATGGGCAGCTTTTTCCTACACCTGGAAAAAACAAATGAATCAAAGATTGGAAAGTCAGGGAGTATGCCCTTCCTTTCCAGAAAAAATGGTGACCCTGGTTTCTTAAAATTTCAACTGCGACATGATCGGCAAGAAAGTTGACTGGCACACCTGTTTTTTAACTGAGCAGACCCAGGAAAGGAGTCCTTTCTACCGTACAAAGTAATATGTTAAAGCACAGAGAACTGAAGCAACATCTCTGGCCTCAAATTATGAAGAGGCGTCTGGATGCGAACCTGGCCTCAGGAGTACCCCGACTCAGCACCACCCCTACACAGCCCCATTCCCTGCAGAAGGTTCAGGGTCACGCGTCCGGCAGACTCAGTTTCCCCCTTCCTGGTGCTACCTTAGTGCTGTGGACTCAAAGCGGGAGACAACTGATGAACGCTTACGGGCTAACAAGAGACAGGAAGCACGTGCCGGGAAGCTAGGGAGCGCGTCTTCAGCCGCTGGATCGGGCACTGAAAGCCAGACGACTCCCCTTCCTGACCTCCCCGTGCGGGAGCTCCCCAGGCCGCCCCCGCGCCCGGCCCCTCTCCCCGCGCACAGGGCGGGGCCGGAAGGCGGTCCCAGCGCAGGCGTGCGCACAGGGCGGGGCGGGCGGGGCAGGAAGGCGAGCCCAGCGCAGGCGTACCTTGGGCGAGGATGTTCCACTGCATGACCCGGATGGGTGTGTGGCTACTCCTGGGGCCATCGGCCCGCAGATCCACGAAACCCCGCTGGAAGCGGGGAGGCCGAGTGTGCAGGACGGCCCTGCACTCCTCAAGGAGCTCTTTAGGATCAATGGGCTCCAGATGCTCCAGGTCGGGTGCCACCAGATACTCTGGGTGCTGGGAGGCGGCGCTGCCGTCCAGGGTCTTGGTGAGAGCGCTGCAGAGCCTGCTTCCCATGGGACGCGCTGCGGGGAAGGAAAGCACAGTCACTCGCCCGGCTCGTCGTCCGTTCCCACTCGGCTCAGCCGGAAGATAAGGCAACTTACTGTCCACAGAAGCCGGGAGCTCACTTCGGGGCGACGTTGCCACGTTCGCGTTCTACAGGGTGGATTAAAGGAGTTTCCGGGTTCTAGCTTTCTCTCAGGGCGGGTACTTGAAATACCGCTGTTGAGATACCTCGATCTTTCTGGCTTATTCTAACCTAGGATCTGTCTTTATAATTCACAGACACAGTCTTACGAAAGCATGGCTAAACAAAATCCATATGCCTTTTTCTGTGCATTTTAAGTGAGAACGTGAAGACCAGTGTGTACAGAGCCAGATATCAGAAAGCCCAGTTAATCCTGGAGAACAGGCTCGGTCAGAGCAGGCTGTTGCCCTAGCCATGTCACCCATCCAGATCCCTCTGCTATGGCGAGGAACGGCTGGATTAAACCCGTCTCCCGCTTCTCGACCACGTTAACCGTGCACCGGGGAGCTGGCTTTCTGTGGGACTCCACCGAGCACTGTGGTCTGTAATCTATTGTCGATTGCCAGATTTGTAACAACTCAGAAAAGGGGCTGGGAGTAGCGGCAGTCGCCCACATTCTCTGGGATCCTGGGAGGAGAGGTGCAGGAGGCCCTGTCAGCGCGCTTCCTAGGGCTTCCTATTGTTACCTAACTGGCCAATAACTCACTAAGGAGACTAGAGCACACACGGCCTTCGACAAGCCAGCATGAGGAGAGTTGGGCCCCGCACCTCACTTGCAAGTAGCTGCCTGCTCCTTTAAAGGTCAGCCTTGTTTCCTCTTCATTATACTGTGAAGTAGGGGCACGTTCTACCTGGAACCAGCTCCTCGATTCTGCGCGTGGTTCCTGGTGTGGAGGAACCTGGATTTCCCTACCCCGTCCAAGTCCTGGCCTCCTCTTGCAGGACACAAAGTTTCCTTCACAACACGTATTATTGGGCAAGCTGATTGCATCTGAAACTAGCAGCTGATCGAACTTGCTGGAGCAGGTCACAAAAGCAGATTCAAGTGTTCACCGCCAAGGGTTAACAAGCGCGCAAGCATGCTTGCTATTGTTCCTTTTCATCAGCTCAAAAGTAGTTCCCCAACGAGAAAGCTAGATTAAGGCAAAGAAACACACCAGTTTTCCCAACATACATTTCTGTGCACGTGCAACTGCCAGCAAGCCCGTTCTTCTCACAAACGCACATGCGTGAACACATGCACACACCTGTTCCGAAACTGTTTGATATGAATATATTAAATTCCTTTTAATAAATTTGTTTGCCTATCTGAGTACATGGGTCCAGAGGAGTTTTCTTCTTGGCTGGCAGTACAACTCTGAAAATCTTTCTTCTGTACTTCTAGTTTTTTGGGGTTTTTTTTAAGGCAGTAAAAATACTACTCGGCCATAAAAGGATTGTAGTGAGGTGGATGGACCTAGAGTCTGTCATACAGAGTGAAATAAGTCAGAAGGAGAAAAACAAATACGCAGACATAGAGAATGGACTTGAGGATACGGGAAGAGAGAAGAGTAAGCTGGTATGAAGTGAGAGAGTAGCCCTGACATATATACACTACCAAATGTACAGTAGATAGCTAGTGGGAAGCAGCCGCATAGCACAGGGAGATCAGCTCGGTGCTTTGTGACCACCTAGAGGGGTGGGATAGGGAGGGTGGGAGGGAGACGCAAGAGGGAAGGGATATGGGGATATATGTATGTGTATAGCTGATCCACTTTGTTATAAAGCAGAAACTAACACACACACATTTTAAAAATTAAATAAATAAATAAAAGGCAATAAAAAGTCCCACTGGGGGACTTCCCTGGTGGCACACTGGTTAAGAATCCACCTGCCAATGCAGGGACATGGGTTCGAGCCCTGGTCTGGGAAGATCCCACACGCTGCGGAGCAACTAAGCCTGTGCGCCATAACTACTCAGCCTGCGCTCTAGAGCCCGTGAGCCACAACTGCTGAGCCTGTGAGCCACAACTACTGAGCCCACGTGCTGCAACTACTGAAGCCTGCACGCCTAGAGCCGGTGCTCTGCAGCAAGAGAAGCCACCACAATGAGAAGCCCGCGCACCGCAATGAAGAGTAGCCCCCGCTCGCCGCAACTAGAGAGAGCCCGCGAGCATCACGGAAGACCCAACACAGCCAAAAAATAAAGTAAATTTTTCAGAAAGTCCTACTGGTTTCTCAAGTGTGGTTTCCAGATCAGCAGCATCAGCCTAACGGTAGACCAAACTGTCACAGGGCATCACAGCAAATTCACAGGGGCTCCAGTATGTGACATTTGTCAGGCTCTAGGCAAATGACCAGCTTGATGCAGTTCACTTTCAACAGGACTGCTCTACATCCTTTTAATGACATCACATCCTCGCCAAGCTGAGTTCTGGGGTAGTGGCTGTGATAAAAAGCAAGTACCATGTGAAAGTGAATGTGAAAAAGAAGGTAACAGTATCCAACAGGAGTCGAAGGTTTGAGGAGTTACGTGAAGCCAGAAAAACTATCCTGAGCCACACTTCTTTCTAAAAACTTAGAAAAACCTTCACATGAAGTGAATAAGGATCAGGTTAACGTCTGTTCAGACAATAAAAGTGTGCCAGCAAGATATGGCGAGAAAGCCAATCAAAATTATATCCTATTGCAAAATGAGCTAAAAGATAAGACAATGACAGAATAGCCTAAATTAGAAAGTAAGGTAACACAAAGAATTAGTAACAAAAAACATAACAAAAAGAAATGAGATAAAGCATTTAAGAGACAGTGGCAAACATTATGTACTAATTTTAAGCAAAGATGCAACATATGGATAAACAGGGGTTCTTGCAGCAGGAAAAGCAATGCCAGGAAATGAAACAAATACTAAAAACTATCAATCGAGAAAACTTAGGAGTACAAAGTTTCAGTCATGCAGGATGAATTAAGTTCCGGAGGTTTAATGTACAGCGTGGTGACTACAGTTAACAATAGTGTATTCCATACTTGAAATCCTCTAAGAGAGGAGATCTAAAGTGATCTCACGCCCCCACTCCCTCAGACACACAGGGTAACTGTGTGAGTGAGATATGTTAATTAGCTTGACTGAGGTAATTATTTCACAACGTTTACAAATATCAAAATATCGTGTGGTTTACCTTAAATACATACAATTTTTATTTGTTAATTATACCTCAATAAAGCTGGAAAAAAATAAAGTGAATGGTTTAAAAGGAAAAAATTATGGGGTTAAAAAAACATGTATCATGGACACACATACCTGAGAATATCAACCCAGAATGACCAACACCAACTGGGCTGTAAAGAAAAAGAAAAAATCCCTTGGGCTCTAGGCAAAAACAGCAAGTAACTTACAAGGACAATTAGAGTATCACCGGACTTCAACTGCAATGTTTTATACCAGAAGAAAATGAAGTTACGTATTTGAAATATATGTCAAACTTTATATATACAGCTCATCAGTATACGAACCAAGGATTTTATATCCAGCAAAACTGGAATACTGATGCCAGGAGCACTTCTTTCAGAAGCTACTAGAGTCGGGGATGGCGAACGCAGCCAGATGTATTTGAGTGCAGTCCTCAAGCCAAGAATGGTTTTAAAGAGATGTCACACACACACACACACACACACACACACACACACACACACACACACACACACGATACGTGACAGGATTGTTTTTGGCCCTCAAAGCCTAAATGTTTACTATCCTGCCCTTTTCAGAAAGGTCTTTGCCACCCCTGGAATTAGAGAACAAGATTTAGACCAAAATGACCAGAGACACTGATTTAAGAACTGGTGGTACTATATTAAACATACAGCTACTTCGAAAATCAAGTCTAAATGAGGTTAAAAGTCAGAGTACAATATACAATGGCTATGTGACCTGATAATGAACCGATGCAGATTTAGTACACCCCAAAAAAGCATGGGGGTGGGGGGAAGCAGGGACCAGAGAGAAGCAAGCAGATTCAACTAAAAATTGTTTAACTGTTTTTAGGGGCGTCCCTGGCAGTCCAGTGGCCAGGACTCTGCTCTTCCAGTGCAGGCAGTGTGGGTTCGATCCCTGGTCGGGGATTCCCGTAAGCCGTGCGTGGTGCGGCAAAAAACAAACAAACAAACAAAAAAACTCCAAAAAACACAATCCACAACACAAAACATTGATAATTTGGACTTTATCAAAATAAAAAACTTAAAATAATTGTCTTCAGTGATCATAATTAGTAATGGTCGTATTAGAATTCTTATTCTGAGACTGTTGTGTAGATGGGAGATGAAGCAAATTGGATATTCTAATTTCATCATTCCCTGTTGTCCTTTTTTGGTTTGGTCTTAGAAATGTATTTATAGGCTATTAGCTACAACATTCAAGGAAAACATTCTTGTTAAAACCGGCTCATTTTGGACCAACAGTGGATTATTAAATCTTGTCATTCCCCTTATTTGTGACTTTTGGTGGTTTTCAAAAATTAAATTTACCATCAAAGGATAAAGCTTTGCAGCAAAAAAGAGGAAGGATGTACTGCATCGTGGGTATCAAAGCATCAGTTCCAGCCCCAGCTCTAACACCATTCAGCTGTGCCACTCTCCAGAGCTGCTGACAAGGCTTGTTAAGTGACCATAACTTCTTTAAGATTATTTGGAAAACGCATCTAGGTTAGAACAGGTAGCAATTTCAAAACAGTATTTCTACTAGAGGGCACACACACCTCTATTAAGAAAACTTGCGTACGTTATTCAAAGTGACTTTTATTCCCCTCAAATTTGAGTTCCCAAATGGACAATTTCTGTTGGGTGTAATAACAGTACTCTGGAATGCACTAAAGGTTGTCTTTTCAAAAGTTTTACTGACATAGACCTTTTGCTCTTGTTTCACTAGATTCGTGTACCCAAGAAAGAGAATCAGGCAAAATTTCAACTAAGAGACTGGGTAGACGGGAATTTCAGGGCATATTTACTATCGTCCTGTCTCTCCTCCTTAGATCTTACAGGGAACCCTAAGATGGTCCTCCTGATTGATAGATGCAAGCCTGCATACCCTGTTTAATCATGAAGCCAGCCTAGGACACGCCTTCTGACACCAAAGTACGTGGGGGCTGAATAACCAATCAGCTTCTCGCATGGAGAGCAAGGCGCCAGGACAGAGACACGCGGCCCTGGAAGGTGGTTCCGCCCTCCTCCTAGACAGCAAGGCTCTGCTCCCGCTGGGCACTCTGCATTCCGTCCACCCCTGCAGGTCACTTCTCGGCCGGTGGGCACTGGCAAGACTCATCACCTCCACAATCTAATCTGACCCTGCAGTCCTCAGAAACCATCCGTCCGCAGCGTGCTGATTTTACATTCTTATTTCTCTGTTCTCTGAACTTTGGGAAGAGCACCCCATACCTACAAAATATGAGCTGATCTTTTCTCTCAAGAAGTGTTTGGTTAAAGATTAATATATACATAAACTAACAAGAGAAAAAGTGAATGCATGTTATGTGGAGTGGGTTAGGGTATAGTAAGGGCTAAAACAATCAGGATGGATAAGAGTGATCAGAGAAAGACTTCAAAAAAGGACTCAAGATATCCAGCTCTCACTCCTGACCACACCACCTCCTCGGCAGGCGGGCCACCACGATCCCTGCCTCGCCCTCTCAGACAGACACCGCTCCGGTCCACAGGAGATACAGCGTCGAACAGACTAAAATCTCTCTCCTTATTGGCTGTGGGGCTTATTTTGTGTGGGGGAGAGACAAACAAGGCGATAGACATGTTGTCATACGGTGAAAAGTGCTTTGGAGCAAAATAAAAAGGAGAAAGGAAAAAAAAAAAAAAGGAGAAAGGGGAGACAGGGAATGCTGGGCACTGGAAGTTGCTAATTTGTACTGGATGCTCAAGGAAGCCTCACTGAAGGTTACAGAGATCTGTCATAAGGAAACCAGTCTTAGAGAAATCCAAGAACGTTCCGGTAGAGGGAATGGTGAATGGAAAAGCCCCGAGGAAGGAACACGCCTGGCAAGGCTGCCGAGCAGCACGAGGGTTAGTGACTTAGAGAAGGGACAGAAGATGAGGTCCACGAGGCAGTAAGGACAGGGGAGCAGACTGTGTAGGTCCTGGAGGCCATTCTACGGACTTGAGCCTTTATCCGAGATAGGAAGCCACTGGAGAATTCAAAGCAGGAGAGAGAATCCGATTCATATTAAAAAAAATCTCATTGGCTGATTATTAAAAATATACCACACTGTAGGGAAAGAAGGGCAGACATAGGAAACCCATTAGGGGACAGTTACAATAATCCAGGCAAGACAATGGTAGCAGTTAAAGTGGCTGGATTCTGAATACATCCCAAGTTGAAGCCGACAAGTTTTGCTGATGACTTAGATGTGCCTTGTGAAAGAGTAGTCAAAAAGTTTCCAATCGGACTTCCCTGGTGGCGCAGTGGTTAAGAATCTACCCGCCAATGCAGGGGACATGGGTTCGAGCCCTGGTCTGGGAAGCTCCCACATGCCGTGGAACAACTAAGCCCGTGCATCACAACTACTGAGGCTGCAAGCCACAACTACTGAAGGCGGCGCACCTAGAGCCCGTGCTCCGCAACAAGAGAAGCCGCCGCAATGAGAAGGCCCGCACCGCAATGAAGAGCAGCCCCCGCTCGCTGCGACTAGAGAAGGCCCGCGCGCAGCAATGAAAACCCAACACGGCCAAAGATAAATGAATAAATAAATACATTTATATATTAAAAAACAAAGTTTCCAAGGCGGCTGGCGGAGCAACCAGAAGGGTGAAGCTGCCAATACAGGTTAGGAAGACGGGGTGGGATCTGCCGTAAGACATGACTAACGCTCAGGAGAGAGGTGCAAACTGGAAATGAACCCTGCAAGACGTCCGTGCACAGACGAGGAGCTCGGCTCTGGAGCAGACTAGGGAGGGTGCGGTGAAAATCCGCAAAGAAGGCAAAGGCCGCGGCAGGACCATCAGGAGAGCAAAGCAGAGAGAGCGTTTCGTCCACGAGGGAGCTGCGGCCCGTGTCAAACGCTACTGATAGTTCAAGGAGAAAAATGAAGACCGAGCGCAGCTCAGAGCTGGACTTGGCGACACGGGAAACGTTGGTGAATTTAACGACAGCGATTTTCGATTTTTGGTGGAGGTGCTGGGAGAATAGGGAACAGGACAGAGAGTAGAGATGTATTTTGAGACAATCTTGCCCCCCTCCCCCCAAAAAGGAGAGAAATGGAATGGTGGCCGGAGATGGAGGCATGAGAATTTGGGGAAGCTGCTGTATCATGTTTGTTTGCTAACGGGGGTGACACAGCAGAGGGAGAAACCCACGAAGCAGGAGACTTCAGGCATGACGACACGAGGAAGCCGACAAGTCCTCCCCCAAAACAACGATCAACCCGGACGAGAGTGTCAAAACCAGCCATTTCAGTGCTCTGGATGTAGACCAAAGGCATACAACGAACTGAGAAGCCTTTATTCACGAAAGCTATGGCTCTTCAGTTAAGGACAGTGCTAGCCTGTGCCCGGTCCTGCCGGGGCTGGTCCCACCCCTCCCCCTCAGCTCCATGGAAGTATTCAACTAGGGCGGCAAAGGTACTAAATTAAGTTAAAATCTGCCCAAAAGAAAGGCCCAGGCCCTGATGGCTTCACTGGTGAGTCTATCAAATATTTAAATAAGAAGTATTAATCCTTCACAAACTCCCACTTACCGCTTCCCACGTATAGCCACTCTGGAAGACAGTTTGGCAGTTTTTTTCTGTTCTTTTTTTTTTTTTTTTTTTTTTTTGCGGTACGCGGGCCTCTCACTGTTGTGGCCCCTCCCGTTGCGGGGCA
>NC_041220.1:140767565-140781508 GCF_002837175.3 Physeter macrocephalus | reverse complement strand
CCGGACCGGGGCACGAACCCGCGTCCCCTGCATCGGCAGGCGGACTCTCAACCACTGCGCCACCAGGGAAGCCCAGTTTGGCGGTTTTAAAAATACACATAGAATTCATGCCCCTCGGTATTTACCTAAGTGAACTTAAGTTCATTCAGGAATATGTATGCAGGGACTTCCCTGGTGGCACAGTGGTTAAGAATCCGCCTGCCAATGCAGGGGACACAGGTTCGAGCCCTGGTCCTTGGCATGTGGAAGATCCCACGTGATGCGGAGCAACTAAGCCCATGCGCCACAACTACTGGGCCCGCGTGCCACAACTACTGAAGCCCGCGCACCTAGAGCTCGTGGTCCGCAACAAGGGAAGCCACCGCAATGAGAAGCCCGCGCACTAAAATGAAGAAACGAAGAGTAGCCCCCGCTCGCCACAACTAGAGAAAACCCGTGTGCAGCTACGAAGACCCAACACAGCCAAAAATAAATAAAAAAAAAAAAAAAAGGAATCCCATGGTACTGAGCTGGAGTCAGAGACACCAGACTGAATTCATGTTTCCCTTACTATACATATATAGATGTGTAGATAGAGATAATTAGTGATGTGGACGGCTCTGTTTTTCCACTTGCTGTCTGCCATGAGCTAATCATTTATTTAGTTAACGCTACCATCCACCTGCTTTTTTCCCATGATACAAATGTCTATTTTATATCTTTATATGTCCGGGGTTATTGTGAGGATAGAAACATAAATCTAAAACATTTTGGTAAAATATAACATTACTTCTTAAGGAATTTTGTTTGATTTTTTTTGTGGGACCCCAGGAGGTCCTGACGCCTTGTCACGCCACAGCAGACAAGGTACTTCTGTAGCAATGAACGCCCTCAGTTAAAACTGTCATTTTTACATGATGCTATGTAAACATATATAATAAACACACGTGAATATTTACATATTTACATGTATAACATAAGCTACGTTTAGCCAATAAGTATAAAAATGGAAACGGACACATTCTACGCTCACGACTCAGCGCGCACACGGCATACATAGATATCTAAAAGGAGGTTCACAGAACAGCTTTTTTCTGCACGACATCGGGGCCATTTTCTGGTGTATTCCATTTCTTTTTAAAAAATGCTGGTCGTGACCCGACTACGTTTTTGCTTTGCTTTCCGAGCCACTGCTGAGGTGCCGCTCCGGCAGCAGCTGGGGCGTGGTGCACGGGCCCCTGGGGCTGGTCTGAGACTCTGGGAGCCGCCGTCTTCTCTGTCGTGGCGCTTGTCCTGGTGCTTGTCCCCCGCACAGCCCGGGCTCCACTGTGCTCTTCCCCATCACTCAGGGTTTTAATTTAAAAGTGCCTGTTTTACTTTAAAATGTCCCTTAGTGAGGCAGTAGTAAGTATCTCTGTTAAATGTGCAGCCTCGATGACACATCTTTAATATGTGACAAAATGGAGAGTCCACAGAAAACACCTATGCTGCACACAAAATACGCTGCCTTAAGGAAAAGCGCTCGGGTGAGCGTCTGAGCTGCAAAATGAACTCGCCCCTGTCTTCATGGAATACCATTTCACCTCGAAGAACCGACAAACTATAGGTCATCACATATGGACACGAGGCAGACACTTACCCACTAAAATGTAAGAAGAAGTCAGTCTGTCACTTTAAGGAAAACAACTGACAGCGTTTTTGCCCATGAGGAAAACTTCTGGAAAACATATCTGCCATCAGGAGCCTGACAAATCCCCAATACTTAATAAACGTTTCTGACAAGATTGGTGGGGACACTAGCTACAGTTATTTCTATATTGTGTAACATTTGGAAGATCTGCATAACCCAGTGAAACCTTTCCCAAATAACCAATACCAAAAGTTCACTGATATATATGGTATCAGATTCCACGTCGCAGATAACTACGTATTAACATAGAGAATACCACAAAAAAAGACTATCCACAATTATCTTATAAGGCTATTAAGATACTTGTTTCCAATTTATCTGTGAGAGGCTAAATTTTCTTCATATATTTTAACCGAACTATATCACAACAGATTGAATGGAGAAGCAGAGAGGAGAATACGGCTGTCTCCTATGAAGCCAGACTTCAAAGAGATTTCCAAAAATGTCAAACAATGCCACTCTTTCACTAACTTTCTTTTTGTCTTGGAAAACAGTTCCAAAGTGTTACTTACGTTAACACTGATTTTACTATTAAGTTACTTGATAAACATTTAAAAATTCTCGTCTTACTTTCTAACATGATATATAAACATAGGTTATATTAATTATGTGATATATTAACCCGCATAAACAAAATTCTGTGGGACCCTCCATATTTTTTAAGATTGCGAAGGGGTCCAGAGAACAAAAGGTGAGACTGTCTCTTCTAGACCAACCGTCACCTGAGTGTAGACATCCCGTGCCAGGGGATACAAGCAAAGCAATCCCCGGGGAGAAAATGAGAACTAAAAAAGGTGAAATGAAATAACAGAAAGTAGACATGTCTGTAATTCACACAGAGCACGTATCTGGATTTTTCTCAAACCGACAAGAGCATCTGATCACAAAAGATGCGAGAGGTCACTGCTGCTAGGCTGTCTCCAGGCACTCCAGAGACTAGTACTACCTCCAAATCACGGACAAGCTTCCCTGACCTCTGTCCTTATATTTCTAAGCTAGATTTTCCATAACTCAAAAATATTCTTCTCATAAAGGCAGGTTACTGAACCAAATCAGAAGGGACTTGGTTGGGGAGGTCCCAATTCATTTCTTCCTGTCTTCAGTTATTCTTTTCGGCTTTTATCCTAAGAACATACGAGCTTACTCAGTAATTTTTCAAGGCTTTATTTCCTAAAACTTTCTGGTAACATACAGACATCAATTCAAAGGAAGTGCTAGGGAATTAATAACTCAAAGTGGACACCATGGAGACTTCACATGCTATTTTTGCACCTGCAACACCGTCGTAGCAAGGCTCAGAGCCACCCAAGAACTGCTAGGTGGTAAGGCAAGTTATTTAAATCTGAGAACAAAGGAATGCTGAAGAGCATGCGACACCCGTCTGCCCCTCCCCCATCCTGCGGATGACGCCCGTGACAGCTAATGACTGCTGAATGCTTACCCTGCACCGCTCGCAAATTAAGTCATCGTCACTACTTTCCTAGGAGGCAGCCGCTCTGATTATGCCCCTTTTACAAGGAGGGATAACTTAGTAACAATTCTCGCCTGTTTTAAAAAAGTCTGTTTTTTTTTCTTTTTCTTTTAGAAAAAGAGTATCGACCGTTTAAAAAATTTTTTCACACGTAAATACAAGTCCAATTCCAAAACTGCCTGCCTTTCTGCTGAAGTTTTATACCTTAATAGGGGTTGCCATTCAGGGCTTTAAAACGATCCTCAGAGGTTCAGAACAGCAACATGGAAAGCCACTTTCCTGAGGCAAGGCAGCACAAACAATTCATCCAGGTGGTTGCTAAGATACTGGAAAGCAAGAAATCTTGACAAAACCTCTACTGAACTTTTATTTGGCACGCATACTGGCTTCTGGGTCCAATTTTACATGTGTCTGAAGTGTTATTTATTTGACCCCATATTACATTCGGTTTTTGCCCCAAATTCATTTTTTTCCAGCCACTTTACTAGAGAAGAGTATCAGCTATCATTTCAATGTAATGCACGTGATGTCATTTATACAGGCAAAAGGCAGGTGATACCAGCTTTATTTCTCACGCCTTTATTTCTCATTTATAGCTGCACCACTCCCATCTCTTGCCGTTTCCCAATCCTATAAGCATATTTCCATATACACCGAGAACTGGATGCCTGCATTCCGTGATGATATGCTGATGATGAATAAGTACGTCACTGCTATTTTCCTTTATAGGAATAACTCTTCTTACCCTTGTAACAGGCTTTGAAGGTCTGCCAGAGAATTCAGATTATTTAGGTTCCAGAAATAACAGCAGTGGTATATAAACGTCCCCCATTTTGTCATCCCTTCATTTTCCTAATAAAGCAAAAGTGGGCTAATGACTAAAATACAGAATACACTCACTCTTTACGCTACCGATTACTAAAGCAGCGCCAAAGCAACGGGCAGACCGCCGTATAAAGTCCCTAAGAGTGCCAGCCATCAGAGGCACACGATCAGGGTTTAATGAAAACACCTTCAATCAGTACCTAGAAGGCTGGATGAGAACCCAAACGGTTGAGACCTAAACTGACTGGGCTGACCACCCCAAGCAGTCCTCACAGCACTCAGAAATCTCAGCAGGAAGACCTCTCTCCACGTAACGTTTCTCTACTTACCCAGCAACTGCTTCTTCTAGAGTCTGCCCAAACCATTCAGTCTGTTAATAATTTCTCACCACCCGTAGTCTGAGCTTAGTCTCCTGAAACGATGGCTTGGCAAAAATACTGGTTAAAAAGTAAAAACTGAAGAAAAGCCAGGATTCTCTGGGTCCACGCCTGAGAAGCCGCTGGAGCCGACCGGTCAAGCCTTGGGCCCGCGGAAACCTCCAAGCGTAAAGTACCCAGAAGTGTAAAGCACAGACGTCACGGGAAGGCATCACTGAACAGCGAGCCTGTGCTGCCACCTACTGGCCGCGCGCTGAACCACCTCGGAAAGTTTAGACGGCTAACTCGGCAGCTAGCTTTCCCTGGGCTCCCTAGAGCAGCTTCCTGAACGCACGCGGCCACCTTCAAAACAGCCACAAGATAACCATCGACGTAAGACAGCCTGGGTGTTGGATAGCTGGTATAGTTCGTATTTACTGAAGTCAAAGATGCACAGCCCCTGGGCGTCCCTGGTGGCGCAGTGGTTGGGAGTCCGCCTGCCGATGCAGGGGACGCGGGCTCGCGCCCCGGTCCGGGAAGATCCCACGTGCCGCGGAGCGGCCGGGCCCGTGAGCCGTGGCCGCTGGGCCTGCGCGTCCGGAGCCTGTGCTCCGCAACGGGAGAGGCGGCGACAGTGAGAGGCCCGCGTAAAAAAAAAAAAAAAGGATGCACAGCCCCCCACCTCACAGCTTCACGGAGCAAGCCCCAGTGGCTCCCTTTTTCTTACACGTGGCCTTCTTCTCTTGCTTAAATCACCCTTGACATCTGAACTACAATCCCTGTCCTTCACTCATTAGTTCTGTGAGGAGTAGGGACTACATCTGCCTTGATTACCACTTCCCCCGGTACCCGGCCTAGCGCTTTAAAAACGTTGATAAAAGAAAGGCTGGCAAGTGGCAGCAAAGTGTTAATTACGGAGCCCTGTGGAACGCTGGCAGGAAGAACCGCCTTACGCTGGTAGGGCGCTTTATGGCGCACCAGGCGCTTCTAGTTGCTGAGACGCCTGTCACCCTCTCAAGACCCCCTCGGCTATTTTATAGATGAGGCTCAGAAGTGACTTGTCCTGAGTCACTATGAAGTGCACTCTATCTTTTCGGAATTTTGTGAGCCTGTGGTCAGGGCCCTCTCTTTGTGTTTACGTACCCGTCAGCTAGAACACCGAAACTCAAAACAGGGCAACTCGCCCCCGGCAGGTCCACCTGGTAAATGCACACGACCACCTTCAAATTCTGTGGCCAGCGTGGACTTGTAGTACATTACACCCCCTGGGTCCTAGAGACCGGATGCTGAGCATGGGGAAGCCTCACGGCGAAAGCTTTCACTTTTCTCAGTGAGGCAAGGTGGCCTTAAACACATGGACTCGGGTTAGGCTGCCTCGTTTCAAATCCGGGTTCCTCCTTTACTGATCAGATCCTGACCAAGGTATTTACCTCTGCGGCTCACTTTCTTCGCCTGGGGACCAGTGACCTACTTCACTGGGTTACTGGCTGCTGAATTCAACCAGCTATATACCCAGCACGTTCGAAATGGGAGCTAGACGTCAGCTACTCTGCCACCGTTAGTGAAACTCACTTTCTGGGTTTAAGGAGAAGCTGCTTTAACGCCTGAGAGCCCAGCACGCGCCGCACTCCTCGCGTGTGTCTTCACCACTCTTCCCAGCAATCCAGCAAAGTAGGTATTGTGTTTGCCTACTTTTATAAGCACGATTACCTGGGCTTCTCGGGATTGCACAACGGGCAAAGGGTCAGGCCCGGGGGAAGGCCGCCTGCACCCTGGACCGCGCTCGCTGCTCAGCATCCCCGACGGCGCCGACGCAGAGTCAGGACAGCTGGACGGCGCCAGGCCAGCGGTGCGCGCGCAATCGGAATCGGGAGGTCGAATTCCACCTCCTCCCTCTGCCGAGGACGTCACCGCCGTCACGCTGCGCACGCTGGCACAGCACAAAGCGTACAAAGCAGTGTAATGACCCACGCGGCATTACTAGAGATATCAAGTGAAGGTCACGGCTCTCCACCTAGCGTGTCTAAAAATACAAGATCCTAGACACAGTGTGACAATCCCAACGACCTCTGCTAGGCGGCAGTCACAGACAGGGACGCCCAAGTGTCTTCCAGACAGGGCTAAGCTGTACCTTCAGTCACGCCCGATTCATCGAGAAAATATGGCCCAGGGAAAAAGAAACCCCTCCGCAATGAACGCTGAGGTTGACCTGTTAAAATTCGTGCTCGATTGTTAGTGGCCTGGCCAAGCATTTCCACGAGCCGGGCTTTTCTAGCATAACGCTCTGAAGTGAAACTGAAAAGGCAGAAACGAAACGAACCTGGTGGGACAGCAGCTCTCCACTAAGACATCAGGTGTGTGTTACTACCTGACGCCCATCACTAACATTCCCGGATACTCAAGAAGTGGGCCAGGTTTACAGCTATGAATGGAAATACGGAGGATGGAGCCAAGAGGACTATTTTGCTGATATTTTCCCCTCTAGATCAGAGGTCCACACGCTACAGCCCGTGAGCCACATCTGGCCTGTGCCCTGCACCTGTGCTGCCTGTGATCTTTCACATTTTTAAATGGTTGGGAAAAAAACCCAATAATATTTCATGATGTGAAAATCATATGAAATTCACACTTCAATGTCCGTCAATAAGGTTTACATATTGTCTGTGGCTGCTTCCACACTACAGCAGCAGAGTTGAACAGCTGTAACAGATATTTGGTCTATAAATCCTAAAATATTTACTAGCTGGCTCTCTATTAAAAAATTTGCACACCCCTGCTCTAGGCTATATTGAAATGAATTATACAGTTTGCACATACTTCACAAAACCAATGAAAGATGCAGTCATTTAAAACGGGAAAACAATTCATATATAAATTTCTATAGCCTTGCTTGAATAATTACGACACATGTAGGAAAAGAATCACCTTTTAAAACCTGAAGTGAAACTTGTCAGTAGTTTTAACATCTCTAGTCCATTGAGGACACAGTGGAGGGGAAGGGTAAGCTGGGATGAAGTGAGAGAGTGGCAGGGACATATACACACTACCAAATGTAAAGTAGATAGCTAGTGGGAAGCAGCCGCATAGCACAGGGAGATCAGCTCGATGCTCTGTGACCCCCTAGAGGGGTGGGATAGGGAGGGTGGGAGGGAGACGCAAGAGGGAGGGGATATGGGGATATATGCATACGTATAGCTGATTCATTTTGTTATAAAGCAGAAACCAACACACCATTGTAAAGCAATCATACGCCAATAAAGATGTTTTAAAAAAAATTAAGAAAATAAAAATCTCTAGCCCAGCGAGTCCTTTCTAAAATGGGAATTGGTAAGCTGTGTACAGGCTGAACATAAATTACTCTCCTTCCTAAGAGCTTTCAGGAGTAAGGTACAAGTAGGCAAAATGCTTTAAAGACTGAAACAATAACATGGTAAAACAAGAAAGGATGCCACCAATGGGCCAAAAATTTGGAAAAATTCCAGGAAGGCACAGACAGACAGGTTTGAAAGAACAGAGAGCCCAGAGTGGAGGAAAATGCAGTACAAGCTACCAAAGGTAGATTAAATATGGCTCTTCCCAAGGGAGCTTTGAAGAAACCCCAAGCTGAGTCCACAAAGACAAGGGACAGGAGCGGCACAGGCGACCGTCAGGGTCACTCTTTCAGGAGTGGCACTCGACACAGCGGCTAGTTCCGCCACTTCCCCTTTCTCTCACAGACAGAAGAGGGTGGCTTCTGCCAGCTGGAGAGGAGGCTTCGGGGAAGCGGGCACAGGCCCTGGAAGGGCTCCCAAGGGCGATGGACGGAAGGGAAGCGGAGCAGACCAGGCGCTAACCCTGGACCTCAGGGATATTTCTCAAGTGCGGGCTGGAGCGAAGCAGCAGAGAACACAGAAAGGAGCCGGCCGCTCAGCTCAGGGCTCTACAGGAAGCCTGGCTGCCCCCCACCTGACCTCCCCACCTACAGGGCGTGCAAACTGCTCTCCCCGGAGGAGGCGTGCACACACAGCTACACATATTTACAACGACATAGGACACAATGTAAGACTAGGCTTCTGTGAAAAAAAGGAGCGGAGAACTAGAAAACGTCCAGAAATTGTAAACGACTGCAAAATAGACACGTTCAGAAAAATCTCATGAAATAAGGATAAAGACTTGAAAAAATGAGAGGAGCCACAGAGGGTGGATCCATGTGGACAACAATCTGTCCAACGGGACTTTTTAATAACATGAGAAGGGGGGATGTATAGTGATGAATATGATAAAATAACCCAAGAAATAATAGAAAATTTTCCTGTGCCGAAGAATGGGATGTCCTTAGACTGATGTCCTTAGACTTAGACTGATGTCCTTAGACTGTCCTTAGACTGATGTCCTTAGGCTGATGTCCTTACACAGCTTAGACCGATGGGCTCACCTGACGCCGAGACATTTATCCTGACAGAACTTTTGAACACCGAGGACAAACAACCCGAAACTTCTGGAGATAACCAGCGCTGCCAAAGACATTTAAGCTCGGAGGGGAAATATTATTATTAACGGGCATGTGTTACTTGTGTAATTAAAAAAATTATTTAAAAAAACTATCATGATGAAAAGCTGCTCAACATCACTAATTATTAGAGAAAGGCAAATCAAAACTACAATGAGGTATCACCTCACACCAGTCAGAAAGGGCATCATCAGAAAATCTACAAACAACAAATGCTGGAGAGGGTGTGGAGAAAAGGGAAGCCTCCTACACTGTTGGTGGGAATGTAAATTGATACAGCCACTGTGGAAAACAGTATGGAGGTTCCTTAAAAAACTAAAAATAGAACTACCATACGACCCAGCAATCCCACTACTGGGCACATACCCTGAGAAAACCACAATTCAAAAAGACACATGCACCCCAGTGTTCACTGCAGCACTATTTACAACAGCCAGGACGTGGAAGCAACCTAAATGCCCATCGACAGACGAATGGATAAAGAAGATGTGGCGCATATATACAATGGAATATTACTCAGCCATAAAAAGGAACGAAATTGGGTCATTAGTAGAGACGTGGATAGATCTAGAGACTGTCATACAGAGTGACGTAAGAGTGAGAAAAACAAATATCGTATTAATATACACACATATGTGGAACCTAGAAAAATGGTACAGATGAACTGGTTTGCAGGGCAGAAATAGAGACACAGATGTAGAGAACAAACGTATGGACGCCAAGGGGGGAGAGTGGGGGGGTGGGGGTGGCGTGATGAATTGGGAGTGACATGTATACGCTAATATGTATAAAATGGATAACTAGTAAGAACCTGCTGTATAAAAAAATAAATAAAATTCAAAAAAGAAGAAAACTATCACGACAATTTTCCAAATAAAATTCAGCATGAACGACCTAAAAGAGAGATGCACATCGGGCTGGAATTGCTAAGTATCCACCAAGTGCGAGAACCATTCAAGTGGTTATCAAGGCCCTGTGAATCCTGATTAGAGCGGCTCCTAACAATAAATAGATATGCTGAGCCTCCCTCCTCCTTCCAAGAACCTGAATATACCTGCCTCACCTCTTTTAGCAAACATCCCATCACAGGAACCTACAGAGTACATATTTACCCACCTACCTACTCTATAAATCGTACACTCCCGTTACAATGTCAGTGTCAAGTTCTGTCTCACTGAACTCTCACAAATACACCAGTTCTTTCCTTTTCTCGAAGCTCGCTTTTGCTCAGGTAAACATTCTTGCTCAGGCGTCTCCTGAATTGTCTTAGGCCCCAAGCTCAAAACTCTTTTAACACTCTTCCAGAATTCTCTCCGGGTTTCCCAAACTTTCCAGGAGGAATTAGTACCTCTAGGAGTGGAGCTTATAAAATACTCCCCAGGCTTTGCAGAGAGAATCACCTGGGGCATTTGTGAAGCACAACATAGCCAGGATTCTCAGGAAAAACGGATTCAAGCAGACAGGTGAGAGGCCCCGACAACGCTCAAGCACCCCTTTTCCAGGGCGCTCACCGCCGTTCCCACACCTGCCACCTGCTTCCGGCACGTGGTCTTCTCTCACCGTCCTTTCTCGCGCTCGAAGCAAAGTTTTTTTCCAACCAATCTAGCCACACTCATGTCTTTCTTCTTGATCTCTGCTGCAATTAGTCATGAGAAGCAATAAAATATTTGGCCTTTTAAGCGTACTGTGTTCAGTAATACTTGTGGATCAACTGATACCGATTTATCTTATAATTTTTTTTTCCCGTGGTAAAGTCCAGCAAGCGAAGCTAAATGATTTGCAAATGTTCATGCAAGTGTGCTGAATGTGAGTCTGGAGCCATGGTTACTAATTCAAAAGCGCCCAATAACTCGCTGTATCTAAACTCTTACCATTAAATGCTACAGGAAAACAATACCTTGGTTCTCTTACAAAGAAAGCAATTTATTTTTGTAGAAGCTTGATAATTACAAGCTTTTGCATTTCTTCTCTCTCATAAGCAGCTTACTCACACCGCTAAGGGACATACTAAATAAAGCCGCCTCCTCAAATGAGCCGGTATTTGCTTTTAAAATTGTACCAAGAAAAAAAGCAACATGTTCCAGTGATGGAGAACAGTAATTCAGCCGACTGGTCATTAGCTGAGGAGCAAGGCATTTACAAACCCACAGATGACACCGGACCAGTGCAGTCGTCCAGCACAGTGACAGTGGCAACTGCTGCTTCTTTATGGGGGCTGCTGCCCTTCCATGAGGAAAGGTAGCAAAACACTGCTAGGTCCCCCTTTAAATTCGAATAACCCAGCATTTGATGACTGCAAAGGGGCTGCACTCATCTTTCCAGGGACCTCTGATTGCCAAGCGGCGCAGTTAGGAAGGAACCGATTATCACAGGGGGTCAAGTGCGGGGCTTTATTGCCCATCCCCACGCAAAACGGTGCTGGAGGGAGAAGTAGCTTCAGTCCCCTGAAGGTTTCTCTAGCCAGATGTCTAAAGCTGGGGGCCTGTAAGAATAATCTGGTTTTTATTATTGTTGCTATTTTGTTAAGCAATGTGGAATCTGGGGCCCACCGGCAACGATTCTGTTTAGTAAGTCTACAGCAGGATCTATGAATCTGCATTTATTTAAAAAGCACCTAATGCTGCTTCTGAGGCTCTCTGGGAAACATTTTGCAAGGTATCTCTTCTCTCACCCTGCCACATCCACGCCTCATGCCTTCCACTTTGCTCCTGGCTTTTCCCAAGCAAAGTGTTCTCATCTCTTTCCATCCACTTCAAGGCCCAGCTCAAATGCCAACCACGTTTTGAAGCCGAAAACGATCACCACTGCTAAAAGGGACTTTGCACTCTGGCAGCCTTGTGCCATTTGCAAACCTTCAATTGTAACAGACTAAGAATAAAAGGTGTTTGATTTCATTAAACAGTCATGTCTTTGTGCAAAACTCACCTCTCTTACTGGGCACTAAACTCCTTAGAGGCCGGCTAAGCCTCACGTTCTTTTACCTCCTATAATAAAGCACCTACAGAGTGAGACAGACTGAAAGTTTTTGAATGAATGCGTGATCAAGTGATGAGCTGATGAATGCATTCATGAGTGTCTTCCAACTAGTAGCTGAACTGAAAACTGTGCAGAAGCCAGAAAATTGCCTAGATCTTGTAGTAGTAACTGTCTATAATAGTTTACAATAGTTTAACTACCATAAAATCTTTCAATTTCCTTCTAAAACTTCAGGGGACTTCCAGAAAGTTCATTAAACACCTTTCTGGGTCCAAAGCCTAAGATTCCAAATGTTCTGGCCTTTCTTCTTCAGCCAACAGCACAGCTCTCTGTATTGTGTTATGCAACCCCAATTGGTTTTCTTTCACCCCTTCTCCCACCTCAAACCTAACAATGTTCCTCTTGATAATTTCCAGCAAGAAAAACCACTGACCTTCCCTGGTGGCGCAGTGGTTGAGAGTCCGCCTGCCAATGCAGGGGACACGGGTTCGAGCCCTGGTCCGGGAAGATCCCACATGCCGCGGAGCAACTAAGCCCGTGCGCCACAACCACTGAGCCCACGTGGTACAACTACTGAAGCCCGTGCTCCGCAACAAGAGAAGCCACCACAACGAGAAGCCCGCGCACCTCAACGAAGACCCAACGCAGCCAAAAATAAATAAATAAATAAATTTATTTTAAAAATACTTTATAAAAAAAGGGAAAAACACTATCAGATATTAGGTGGTTACCATTCTCACAGTTATTTCATTGTGCCAAATTCCTATAGAACTGGAAAGAAGATCTCAGTGACTGCCAAATTCACCCTTTTCAAGAACACTGAAGAATTTAAGAGTCTCCGGTAACCACTTTAACATCCTAATTTTATTTTACTTTATTTTATTTATTCATTTATTGTTGGCCGCACCGCAGGGCATGTGGGATCTTAGTTCCCCCGCCAGGGATCGAACCTGCGTCCCCTGCAGTGGAAGCGCCGAGTCTTAAACCGCTTGACCGCCAGGGAAGTCCCTAGTCACATTTTGGGTGATCAGTTTCAGTAAAGAAAGCCACATTGAACATATTCTTTTTACTGCTCAATCTGTCCTTAAGTAAATCCCAAACTTGGGAATTCCCTGGCGGTCCAGTGGTTAGGGCTCAGGGCTTTTACTGCCCTGGCCCTGGGTTCAATCCCTGGTCTGGGAATCCCGCAAGCCACGCAGCGGGGCCAAAAAAAACAAAAAACAAAAAAAACCCTCAAAACCGTTAATCCAGAACTTTTGGAGCAAAATGTAGTTATTTACAATCTAAGACGCTCATACGTCTTAAACAGCAATAAACCTGAGCACAACCAAAATACACTTTTTTAGTGTGATAAAATTGCCAGTTTTGAATGAAAAGCTTTATTCCTCATTTTGAAAAGTATGACTACTTTGTATGTAAATTGTGGCCGCGGTAATGGGTCCTCAGGCAGAAACCTCGGTGGCCAAAAAGGGGAAATCCAGGGCACGTGACGTATAAAATTGGCTCTTGGCCAAGACGGCATCACCTTTGCAAGATCTTAAGCCAGGTATACAGGACGCAGAATGGCGCAAATATTAAGACGGGAAGGCTCCCGAAAGATTTCAAATGAATGTCCAAAGAGTCAGTGCGTGTTATAACACACTGTTCACATGACATTTTTCAAAATTCGGAAACCTAAAAGCCATTCAGGTCACGTGATCAGGTAAGTGTAACTTTAGATTTTTTGTTTGTTTGCATAAAATGTTCCATCATTAGTGCGATTAGAAACAAAACACCAATAATCTGCGGCCTCGGAAGGGGAAAACTTACAGGTCAAGAGCGAGAAATACAAAAAGCACGGCATCGAACGGTAAGGATCAAACTAGAAGCTCCCGCGGGGTTCCGGTTCTTACCGGACGCGGTGCAAGCCCCAGCCAAGGGAAGGCGAGGGCAGAGCCGCAAAGGGGAGCGGAGACAGCGGCTCAGGGAGAGGGGGACCCGCTTCCCGGTCCGACCCCACCGCCCGGCGGCCCCCGGCTTCCCATTCATTCCGCGCCGTCTCCAGGCGCCGGCCGCGCGTTGGCCGCCGCCGCCGCGTTCTCCGCCCGGAACCGCCGCGCACTCACCTGTTCGGGAGCACAACCTCGCGACGCCGCGGGCCGCCGAGGCCGCCGCCAG
>NC_041220.1:140742177-140766793 GCF_002837175.3 Physeter macrocephalus | reverse complement strand
GGGGCGGCGGAGGCCGCCGCCAGGAGCCGGGGGGAAGTGGGGCGGGGGGCGGCGGCGGGCGCGGGCGAGCGGCGGCGCGGCGGCGGGCCGGGCGGGCGGCGCAGGCCGGGCGCGTCCCTCTGCAGCAGGGCGGAGCAGAGCCGCCGCGGGCTCTGATACATGCCGGGCGCCGCCGCCGCCGCCGCCACCCCCGCCGCCGCCGCCGCCGCGGCCCCTCGCGCGCCCGACCCAGCCGCGGGCCTCGCCGACGCGGGCGAGCCGAGCAGACTCTCGGGGGCGTCCGAGCGGAGGCTCCCGGGCTCCTTCTCTTCCCGCCGCGGCCCGGGGGAAGGTGCTGGGCAGGCGAGCCCGAGACTGAGCTGCTGGTGCTGCGGCTGCTGCGACGCGAAGACGCTGTCTGCAGCCAGCGGGCGAGAGCTGGTGGGTAACCGGCGAGCGCAGAGCGCTGACAAAGCGGGCCCTACCAAGCGCGGCAGGGAGGGGGGATCCATGGGACCGGAGCCCGGCGCGACCAGGCGGGGACCCCTCGAACCGGAGTGATACTGATTTGGGAGGAAGCGGATCTTAAGCTATTTATAGGGTGGGGGCTGTGGGCGGTCCAAAGTAACAAGGATCCCTTGAGGCGGTTTTAAAGGAATGAGCCTCCCCTTCCGCTGGCTGCAGTGGAAACGCCCACAGGCTGGGAGACCCAAGACTGCTCCTGGGCTGTGGCCCTGGAGACACGTGGGTGTCCGAGTGGAAGCCAGCATCCGTGTGTGCGTGTGAGTGTACGTGTGAATCCGGTAAAAGGTGTCCGCCCCCGACGCCGTCGGCGGGACATGTTGCGTTAAACGAAATTAAGCACGGTAAAGCCACCACTGTGTGCGAGGGCGATGCTGAGGAAGACAACGTCCCTTTCCTCAAGAATGTTATCCTCAGGCAAAGGCGGCCGAAGGTGGCAAGAGAAATCAGACCATAAAGCTCTACAAGGTAGATTAAGATCAGTGCCACAAGTTTTCGCAAGTTTGGCGATAGAGGTCAAAACAGGCCTGCGATTTCTAGAAGGTTTATTAGAAGACTTGGCATTTGTGTTGGGCAAAGACTTGGAGGTCTCGGTTTTACACTTGTGGAATTTGGGGTGGGGGGAGAGTGGTGGTGATTTACACATGAAAAAGGGGAATAAAGAAAGCCCTGGGTGTATTTACAGGAACAGCTCTTAGTTATGTAGGATGGAAGCTAAGGAGTAAGAAGACAGATGCTTGGATAGGTTATACTGCGGGAGGCAGACGTTATATTAGACGTAATTTGGTAGGAAACGGTGAGCTGTTTTGTGAGCTGCGCAAGGATATGATTTAGGGCCGTGGTTTCCTTGAGGTCATGTATCTCGGGCATGTGACAAGGCAAGAGAGAGAAGTAGGCCAGCTGATAAAAAAGTTATTCTAGACTTGCATCTAGTACTGGAAAAGAATGAATGGAAGAAATATCTCAGCTAGATTTGGGCAGGAAATAGTGACTAACCAGGAAAGGAAGTGGGGTGAGGGGGAGGGAGGCCCAAGACTGGATTCCTCTCTGAATGATTTATGACCTAGAAATGTTTTCTTGCCGGATTTCCCATGGTTCTGGTGATTCTCCTGTCTTGAGGAATTGGAAGCTTTTCATTACCGAGGATATTCAATGTATGTTCAGGCCTGGGCAATATATCTGACACCCGGAAGGTGTGGTTGCATCAGCTGGCACAGGTTGATCATAACTCCTGGGAGATATGCTTCTTGGCAAATCATTAAATCTCTTAGTCTCACTTTCCTTGTCTATAAAAACAGACAGAATCATACCTTAGCCACTAGGTGAAATAAAAAGTGCTGATAAAACTAGCCTATAAAAAGTGTTTTGCAAATATAGCAAAATGTTGATTTAGAATCTAGGGTCTATGGGAGTTCACTTACAATTCTTTTTCTTTCCCATGTGTTTGGAAATATTCATAATAAAGTGTTGGAAGAAAAGTGCCTTGAGGGACTTGCCTGGTGGCGCAGTGGTTAAGAATCGGCCTGCCAGTGTAGGGGACACAGGTTCGATCCGTGGTCGGGGAAGATCCCACATGCCGCAGAGCAACTAAGCCCGTGAGCCACAACTAGTGAGCCTGTGCCCTAGAGCCTGTGCGCCACAGCTACTGAGCCCACGTGCCACAACTACTGAAGCCCGCGTGCCTAGAGCCCATGCTCCGCAGAAAGAGAAGCCACCGCAATGAGAAGCCTGCGCACCAGAACAAAGACCCAACGCAGCCAAAAAGTGCTTTAAAAAATCAAAAGTGCTTTCAACTATAAACTGTCATTATTAAAAGGGACTCGGGGACTTCCCTGGCGGTCCAGTGGTTAAGACTCTGTGCTTCCACTGCAGGGGGCACAGGTTCGACCCCTGGCGGGGAAACTAAGATCCCACATACAGTACGGCGCAGCAAATAAATAAGTAAATATTAAAGGGATTCAAAGAGCATGCTGTCCTGAAAGTGGGTCAGTAGTATCATTTCTGTTACATGTTCAATACTGTATGGGAATTCCCTGGCAATTCAGTGGTTAAGACTCTGTGCTTCCATTGCAGGGGGCACGGGTTCAATCCGTGGTCAGGGAACTAAGATCCAGCATGCCACTCGGCGAGGCCAAAAAAAAAAAGGAAAAGAAGAAAAAGAAAAAAAAAATACTGTATACTTTAATCAATCAGAAAAGTGTAAATTAAAACTTTATTCACTTCAAAAATTCATTCAGTAAGCATTCGTTGAGTACACATTATGTGTGGGTCTCTACATTAGGGCATACGATAATGAACTGAACAAAGTGTGCTCATAGTTTAGTGGGTGAGACATTGTATAAACACAAATACTTACAATCATCCAATAATAAATATAGAATCATGATATGAACAAGGCCCTGTGGAAACACAGAAGAGGAAGGTATCTAACTGCCTGGAGAAGTCAGGAGAGGCGTTTTGAACAAGATGGCTTCCAGGCGGAAAGGGCTGATGGAGGAGACCCACCGAGAACAGCAAGGGAAGGAAAGGAGGAATGTTCCAGGAGCAGCAAGTAGCACACTTGGAGAAGCCTTGAGTGCAGGGTGCCTGTAAGGGAGTGGCAGGAGATGAGGTGGAAGCTGTGGGCAAGAACCAAAGTGTCAAGGGTTTTCCGAGGAGTTTGGACTTTATCCTGAAGGTTCTGCGGAACCTCTGAAAAGACAGATAGGTTGCACTTTGACGGTTGCCTTTTGGAGAGATAATCTGTCAGCCGTGTGGAGGATGGATGGGAGACCAGGGGAGAATAAGAATAGCGTGGTGAAGAAGAGGACGTGCTGGTTCAGAATCTCTGGAGGAGGGGCAGGACAGGCACACGTATTTAAAAAGAAAACCACACAGGTGATTCTGATGCACCTTCCTGTTGCTCCCTCAATACTACCTCCCAAACAAATAAATTGGGGGCAGTGATGCAAAAGAGATGGGTTTAAGAACTATGAAGGAGACAGAAACTACGGGGTTGAGTGACAAATTAAATCCAGGGGGTGAGGGAGGAGAGGACAGAGTCTAGGGACGACCTGGGTGATGGTAGATGATGGTACCAAATCAGGAAAACAGGTGGAGATGGCTCTCTTAGGGAGGACACTCCCTGAGAGTTAAGATGGGAACAGATCGTTGAGAGGCGCCCGCGGGGCCCCCAGGTGGAGTCACTTTGTAGGCAAGTAAAACTAAGGACTGGGAGCTCATAGCAGAGTCAGGGCCAGACATGTTTGAGGGTCCAGTAGTTGAAGCCATGGATAATGAGATCACTCACAAAAAGTCTCTGAGTGAGAGAAGAAAAGTGTTAAAGGATGAAATTCCTGTGAAACACATAGCTTTAAGGATGGCTGGAAGGGGAAAAGACTTGAAACCTGATCAAAGAAGGAGAACAGGGGGAGACTGGTATCTTCGAAGGAAGGGAACCGAAAGTTTCTACAAGGGTAGACCAGTGACAAATGCCCCCAAGAGGTCAAGGCAGCGAGTGGATCCTTTGGATTTGACAACGGGAAGGCCACTCTTTACGTGAACAGTTGTAGGTCGGCTGTGGTGGTGGAAAGCAAGTGGCAGCGGTCAGCGAGGCCGGAAGGCAGGAGACCGATGAAAGAACAATGGCGTAAAGAACCAGGTGAGTCTTTTTTCTCTCAAGATTGGAGCAACCTCAAAATAGAAATAGAGGAGAAGGAGCCAAGAAACATAGAAGCTGTAGTTTTTCTCCTGTTGAGACTTTCTGCTTAGCACTGCTGTTTGCCCAGCAGTTTCACTAGTTCCTTTGTTAACGTCTAACGTCAGCTGTCTGAAGTGAAGCTATATACACATGTGTACACATATATGTATACACGCATTCAAAGATATACACATATATGAGCAGAGGGGAAGGGAAATTTCTCTGTCTTCTTCTTCTTATAAAGCCACCTATCCTATTGGATGAGGGCCCTACCCTTATGACCTCATTTAACCTTAGTTACCTTCTTGAAAACGTTATCTCCAAATATAGTCATATTGGGGGTTAGGGTTCAAAATAGGAATTGGGTGGGGCGACACATTTCAGTCCATAGCACTGTCAAAGACCGGAAGTACATCAGTCAATGAATAGTCAAAACAAAAAGTAATGAGGTCTCTAATTCTATCACTATAAATGATTCTTCACTTCTAACTGAAGTGATATCATCTTTAACATATTTAAAAATGCAGAAAAATCCCAATTGCTTTGAGCGTATTTTTATATTTATTAAAGAAATTCATTCAAAAATGTATGTTCAACTCTGTTGGAGTTTTTTCACTTATTATATCCCTTTTCTCAGAAGGTAACACTGTTCCAGGCGTCTTTTCAGAGGATCATCAGGTATCCTGAACCAGGAGAAGGTGGCTCTCAGACCTCTCACTGGGACTGCAAAGGTATGATTGATCCATGTGCCCTCAGTGGCTTTGCTCTGACACCCATCACCGCTGTGGAGCCGGGGCCTTGCTTCTCATAAAGTGGGCCCAGCCCACAGCTGGGAACACTGAGGCAGGCGCGTTCCTGCGAGACGGAGTGAGGGGTGAATTTGGCTGGGGAACTCCCCACGGCCTTACCAAACTCTTATAATTGCACTGCCACCTATTCCTGTTACCCCAAAACTGGTTTCTCCTCTTGGTGGGTGTCGAGACAGTAGACACAACCAAGCCGCACATTGGGAGAAGGAAGCATTTATTATCACTTACAGCAAGTAAGGAGGACACCGGGGGTCTTTCCCAAAGCAGCATCACCCTGAACAGCAAAACTGAGGAAGTGTTTTGTTTTTTTAAAAATTTATTTATTTATTTATTTATTATTTATTTTTGGCTGCGTTGGGTCTTCCTTGTTGCACGCGGGCTTTCTCTAGTTGTGGCGAGCGGGGGCTGCTCTTCGTTGCAGTGCACGGGTTTCTCAGCGCAGTGCCTTCTCTTGCTGTGGAGCATGGGCTCCAGGCACGCGGGCTTCAGTAGTTGTGGCTCATGGGCTCTAGAGCGCAGGCTCAGTAGTTGTGGCGCACGGGCTTAGTTGCTCTGCGGCATGTGGGATCTTCCCTGACCAGGGCTCGAACCCGTGTCCCCTGCCTTGACAGGAGGATTCTTAACCACTGTGCCACCAGAGAAGCCCAGAGATTCCATCCTTAAATTTACCTCATTGTATACGGCAGGGCTGTTGGAACTATCATGTCTGCATTCTAGGCAGGAAGCCGAAGAAGGGAAACAAGGGACCGCATCAGCGATTTGTTCCCATTTCAAAGATCTTTTCTAGAAGAAATTCCAACAATCTCCATATATATCTTAATGATTATCTGACCACAGCCTGTCTGCAAGGGAGATTAGAAATGTGGTCTTCTAGCCGAGTAGGTGCTCTTCAAGTTAGCAAGAGAACCTGAAATCAGATTGGTAACTAGCAGTTTCTCTTACACATAAGGACTAAGGAATGCAACTTTTATATCTGAAGTAGACATGCAATAAGTGATTCAAGCTTACATTGTGTCATGATAAATAATACCAGAGAATGAGTTGGGTATAGGGACATATTCACTTGACAGTTCTGTTGTCACTTGCGAATAAATCTTGCCATTGGGACTACATCATCACGATTCAAAAACAAACTTCTTCCTGTTTCATTTGTTCTCGAAACAAATATTTCAATGTCTCCTATATGCCAGGCACTGTTTAGATGCTTGAGATATACCAGTAAACCAAGATTCCTGCCCTTGTGGAGCTTATATGCTAAGGAGTCTAGAGACAATGAGCAATAAATAAATACTTCAGAGATGAAGATGTAACATAAATTCCAGGTCTTAAATCCCATTTTGTAGCACACTGTCAAATGACCAAACTAAAACCATTTAGTTACACGTTTGAGATCCTTTATTCAAGGGAAAATAACCCATTGCTTGGGGGAGGACAGTGCTTCGCAAGCAGTGGGGCCTTCCTCTGGAGGGATTTTGGGCAAGATTTTTACACAGCTTTAGAAAGAGCAAGCGGAAACAGGGCATGACTGGCCTGGAGTTTGGGAATTTCCTTGTAAGGCTGGCAAGTCCTGTCTTCTCGGCTAAGGTTAGCTGGCTAAAGCTGATTTGGAGGACAGTGGTTGGTGTTTGTTCGGTTTCCTTGACAGTGAGGCATTTGGGGTAAGTGCCGGCTGACTTAGGTTTAGATGTGTGACACGTGTAGGGTCGCTGGGGGTGCCTCCGTTCTGTGGGTCCCAATATACAAATGAACTTTATCGCTTCTCAGTATAAATAAACTGGTACAACTTTTGGGGAAAATGCTATGAAATGGTCATGTCCTTTGTTTCATTAACTCTACTTCTTAGGAATCAGAATCTATCCCAGGAAATAATCCTAAATACTAAAATGCTTTCTGTATAAAGATATTAATCCTTTTCCCCCATTAAGATAGGGGAAAACAGGAACCAGTCAGTGATAGGGTAACGGTTAAATACATCATGACACCTCCATGGGCATTAAATGACATTTATAAAAAACTCTGGGGAACTCCCTGGCGGTCCAGTGGTAAGGACTCCACGCTCTCACTGCCGAGGGCCAGGTTCAATCCCTGGTCGGGAACTAAGATCCCACCTGCTGCGTGGTGCATCCAAAAACAAACAAACAAACCACCTGATGACGTGGAGGTAGGCTTATAATACAGTGTTATGTGAAGAAAAAACTATGATGCACGATTATTGGAAGAAAACACTCCAAAATATTAATAGTGATTATCTTTGAAGGTTGGCTCCTTCACTGCCCCCCCAACTATTTGGATACATTTTTATAATTTTCTTGACTGGTCATCTATAAACTGGTTAAAAATTAGAAGTTAGCACAACCACTTGATTTACTTGATTCTAATGTGAGTATTTTTTTAAAATATATTTATTTATTTATTTTTGGCTGCATTGGGTCTTCATTGCTGGGCGCGGGTTTTCTGTAGTTGCGGCGAGCGGGGGCTACTCTTCCGTGCGGTGCGCAGGCTTCTCATTGCGGTGGCTTCTCTTGTTGCAGAGCACGGGCTCTAGGCGTGCAGGCTTCAGTAGCTGTGGCACACGGGCTTCAGTAGTTGTGGCACGTGGGCTCAGTAATTGTGGCTCGCAGGCTCTAGAGTGCAGGCTCAGTAGTTGTGGCGCACGGGCTTCAGTAGCTGTGGCATGCGGGCTTAGTTGCTCCGCGGCATGTGGGATCTGCCCTGACCAGGGCTCGAACCCATGTCCCCTGCATTGGCAGGCGGATTCTTAACCACTGAGCCACCAGGGAAGCCCTCAATGGTTTTGAATACATTTGCAGAATTGTGCAGTCATCAGGACAGTCAATTTTAAAACATTTTGATAAACCTAAGATGAAATGCCACAGATATTAGCAGTCACTCCTCGTTTCTCTGCAATTCCTCCATCCCTGGGCAACCATGAGTCTACTTTCTGTTGTTGGGGGGAAGAAAATTTCCTCTGTAGTCTTAGGTTCTCCTGACTGGTCTAAGAATTATATTGACATGGGACAGATTAACAGGAGAAAATCAAACCAAACTTAATATTACATGGGAGAGACCCAGAAAAAAACAGTAACTTGCCAAAAGGGCCAAAGACCTAATTCTAAATACCATCCTCAGATAAAGAGGAAAGATGATGTTAAGGGTAGGGAGAGTCAGTTATGGGAGGTTACCAGGAAAAGCACAGTTGATAAGAGTTTGTCGAGGTAATGCTCTTTCATGTATGGGGAGGGAGACACCCTTACAAATGGAGATTTCCCTTACAAATGTAAGTGTTTCTTCCAGAAGGCAACTCCCTACTTGGTTTGCAGAGCCCATCCCTTGTCTGCTTTTTCCCAGAAAACAACCAGTTTAGCACAATTAATATGCCAAAAACATATTTTAGGGTGGCAAATTCTCACCTACTCTTTCTCTATAGATTTACCTGTTACAGACATTTCCATAAGTAGAGTCATAATACGTGATCTTTTTTTTTTTATATATAAGTTTATTTTATTTTTGGCTGTGTTGGGTCTTCATTGCTGTGAGTGGGCTTTCTCTAGTTGCGGCGAGCGGGGGCTACTCTTCATTGTGGTGTGCGGGCTTTCTCACTGCGGTGGCTTCTCTTGTTGTGGAGCACAGGCTCTAGGCACGCGGGCTTCAGTGGTTGTGGTATGTGGGGTCAGTAGTTGTGGCTCACAGGCTCTAGAGCGCAGGCTCAGTATTTTTGACACGCAGGTTTCAGTAGTTGTGGAGCGTGGGCTCAGTAGTTGCAGCACACAGACTCTAGAGCGCAGGCTTAGTAGTTGTGGCGCACGGGCTTAGTTGCTCTGTGGCATGTGGGATCTTCCCAGATCAGGGTTTGAACCTGTGTCCCCTGCATTGGCAGGCAGATTCTTAACCACTGTCACACCAGGGAAGCCCAATATGTGGTCTTTTGTGGCTGCTTTCTTTCACATAGTATAATATTTCCAAGATTCATTGATGTTATAGCATGAATCAGTACTTCACTCCTTTTCATGACCAAATAATATTCTATTTTAGGGATGACCGCAAGTTACTTATCCATTAATTGGTTGGTATATTTGACTTGTTTTCACATTTTGGCTATTATGAATAATGCTGCTGTGAACATTTGTGTATAAGTTTTTGTGTGGACATATGATTTCGTTTCTCTTGGGTATAAACTTAAGGCTGGAATTGCTGGGTCCTATGGTAACTTTTATGTTTAACCTTTTGAGGGACTGTCCGACTGTTTTCCAAAGCAACTGCACTATTTTATATTCCCACCTGCAGTGTAGGAGTTTCCCAGTTCTACTCATACTCACCAGCAGTTGTTAGTATCTATTTGTTTATAGCCATCCTAGCTAGTAGGCGCAAAGCGATATCTCATTGTGCTTTTTTAAAAAAATTTATTTATTTAATTTATTTATTTGTAGCTGCATTGGATCTTCGTTGCTGCGCGCAGGCTTTCTTGTTGTGGTGTGTGGGCTTCTCATTGCGGTGGCTTCTCTTGTTGCAGAGCACGGGCTCTAGGTGCGCGGGCTTCAGTAGTTGTGGCTCGCGGGCTTAGTTGCTCCACGGCATGTGGGATCTTCCCGGACCAGGGCTCAAACCCATGTCCCCTGCATTGGCAGGCGGATTTTTAACCACTGAGCCACCAGGGAATCCCCTCATTGTGCTTTTGTTTTACATTTACCTAATGATTAATAATGTTTGGAAAAATGTCTATTCAGATTTTTTGCCCATTTGAAAAGATTGGATTGGGAAGTTTCCTGGTGGCCTATTGATTAGTATTCCAGGCTTTCACTGCCTGTGGCCCGGGTTCAATCCCTGGGAACTGAGATCCCACAAGTGCGTGTAGCGCAGCCAAAAAAACAAAAACAGAACATTGGATTATTTATCTTTTTATTATTGAGTTGTATTGCATATATTCTGAATAGAAAGTCGTTTTGAGATATATGATTTGCACATGTTTTCTCCTATTATGTGGGTTGTCTTTTCAGTTTCTAGATGGTGTTATTTAAAACACAAAAGTTTTAAATTTTCATGAAGTCAAATGTATTTATTTTTTTGTCACTTGTGCTGTTGGTGTCATACCTAAGAAACCATTGCCTAAACTCAAGGTCATAAACATTTACTCCTATATTTTCTTCTAAGAGCTTTGTAGTTTTAGCTCTTATATTTAGATCTATAATACATTTTGAGTTAATTTTTGTATATGGTGTTAGGTAAGGGTCCAACTTTAAATTGTCTTGGCACTCTTGTTGAAAATCATTTGAGCATGAATGTAAAGGTTTATTTCTGGACTCTCAGTTGTATTCCCTTGATTTATATGTCTATCATTTTGCTTGTGCCAGACTGTCTTGATTGCAGTAGCTTTGTGGTAAGTTTTGATATTGGAAAGTGTGAGTCCTTTAAATATGTCCTTCCTTTTCAATATTGTATTCCAGGGACACATAGTTTTTCAAGGCAGGAGGCTGCCGTGTCCCCCTTTGCCTGGCAAAGCAATAAAGCTCTCCTTTTCTACTTCACCCAACACTCTTGTCTCCGAGATTCCATTCGGCACTGGGGCAAAGAGGTTGAGATTTCGGCATCACAAGTTCCTAGGGGCTGTTGACAGGGCCAGTGGCAGCAAGACCGCACTTCAGAGTGAGTGCTTTGTGTTCATTAGAGATGTTAATGCGAGGGGTGAGGCGCGAGCGGGGAAGCTGTGCTAGGGACGGGGGATGTGAACTTCAAGAGGGGTAGCTTTAGCAGACCTGTTAGCCAAAGTGAGAGTGAGGTTGTCACTCTTAGGGGTAAAATGTAATATATTTAATCCATAGGTGCCACTTGATGTAACACCGGGATAGATTTTGTCCACGGGCTCTAATGCTTGGGAAATTTACTATTGCCTTGAATTCCCATTCCACGTGGACGGTTGTAAGAGAGCCGAAAAGACAAGAAAGAATAGACAATAATGGCCACTCATCCTGCTTCCAGTATTAATATCCCCCATACCCAGCATGGACAGAGATGTTTGCCAGGAGGAGGGGCTTTCACAGAGCAGCAGAAGCCAAGTAAGCCAAGAGCAATGACAAAGCCAGCTACTAAGCCTGCCCACCACATCACGTATCTATTGGTAATTTTGTCCTTTTGAAAAGTAACTTAAGGTCGATGACAGGTTCACAGGCGTAAGGAGTGGCTGGCTCAGTAACTTCTTCCTCAGGCATGCCTTCACTCTGGTATGGTGGCCCACGGAGTTAAGTCCTATAATTTTCAGGCAGAATGCATGGTCAAGATTACTAGGTAGTGGCCTGTCCACTTGGGGTCTAACTGGACGTGTGGATTTCCAGCCTTCCAGGTTTTCAAATAAACCCAATCCCCAGGGGAGAAAGGATGTAAAGTGATGTCCGAAGGGGAAGGCAGTTCCGGATCCCTGTAAGTGTGTAAAGCTTTGATTATTTCCCCTCTCTGTAAGGTATATTTCTGTTGGTGCATATTCCTAAGGTTGGTTTTCGAGCTGAGTCCTTCAGGAATGGGCCTCCCATACATGAGCTCATATGGACTCAACCTGAGCTTTCCTTTAAGGACTATTCGCATTCTCAGAAGTGCTCTGGGGAAAAGGGCGATCCAGGGTTGATGAGTGTCTTGACATAGTTTGGCTAAGTTTCTTTTGAGAGTTTGATTTGTTTTACTTTTCCTGAGGATTGTGGTCTCCAAGTAGAGTGTAAACCCCATTTAATTCACAGGGCTCTAGAGACTCCTTTAGTAATTTGGGAAACAAAGGTGGACCCATTGTGACTCTGGATGGACTTAGGGAGCCCAGACCGAGGGATTATTTCTTTGATCAGGGCCTTAGAGAACTCCAAGGCAGTCTTGGTTTGGGTGGAGACTGTCTCCATCCAACCAGAGAAGGTGTCAGTCAAAAACAGCAAATATCTGAAATTTCCTTGTGCCCAAGGGCATTACTGTAAAATCAGTTAGCCAGTCTTGACCTGGATATGTGCCTATATAGTGGGTGGGGGTCACTCCCTTGACCCCAGTGGGGAGGGGAGGGGTGTGAGTGTTGAGCTTAAAAAAGAAAAAAAAGAGTGTATTCTAGGTCTCTTGAATTTCTATATGAATTTTAAGATCAGCTTATCAATTTCTGCCAAAAAACCAGCTGGGATTTTGATAGGAAACATGTTGAATCTATAGATCAGTTTGGGTAGGATTGCCCTTTTAACAATATTAAGTCTTCTGATCAATGAACATGGGATATCTTTCCATTTGTTTAGGTATTCTTTAATTTCTTTCAACAATATTTTGTACTTTTTAGAGTATGACAGTTTGGTATTTTGGAAAGAACAACGGCCTTGGAATTAGTCAGGTCTGGATTTGAATCCCAATTTTCCTACTCAGAAACTGAGTGACAATGGGAAAGTTATATAATCTCATCAAACTACTTTTTTCATCTGTATGATGGGAGCTGCCATACCTAATTACAATTGTTAACAATTGTTAGGGTTAGATGAGATACTGGAAATACACTCAGCGAGAGAGTCTACCACATGGTAGGTGTTCAGCAATATTATTCCTTTTGGAAAATTCCTTTTAGCATTACATCATCTCATAGTATACTTTCTGATTGATCTATGTTGCTGTTTTGGTTTTGTGTGGACCTGTTTTTAAACAGTAAGCTCCCTATTTACTCTTGTCCATTTTCTATACCATGACAGCCAGACCAATTTCCTGAAACCTACTTCCAATTATATTATACTTTTTCTTTTTTTGGCATGCTGCCATATGCAGCATGTGGGATCTTAGTTCCCCGACCAGGGATCGAACCCATACCCCCTGCAGTGGAGGCGCAGAGTCTTAACCACTGGACCACCAGGGAAGTCCCCTTTTATTTTATTTTATTTATTTATTTTTTAATTACATTATACTCTGTTGAATAACCCGCAGTTTCACCCCGTTACTTTGTCTGTAGAGTCCAAACTTCCTTAAATTTCCAGGTCTTACCCTACCCGGCCAACATTCTCTTCAGGGTTGTCTTCTCTCTATAGAAATTGGACGAGAGATTCTTTGTCTTTTTTTAAAAATAAATTTATTTTATTTATTCATTTTTGGCTGCGTTGGGTCTTCGTTGCTGCTCGCGGGCTTTCTCTAGTTGAGGCGAGCGGGGGCTACTCTTCATTGCGGTGCGCGGGCTTCTCATTGCAGTGGCTTCTCTTGTTGCAAAGCTCAGGCTAGGCGTGCAGGCTTCAGTAGTTGCGGCACGCGGGCTCAGTAGTTGTGGCTCACAGGCTCTAGAGCGCAGGCTCAGTAGTTGTGGCGCATGGGCTTAGTTGCTCCATGGCATGTAGGATCTTCCTGGACCAAGGCTCGAACCCGTGTCCCCTGAATTGGCAGGTGGGTTCTTAACCACTGCGCCGCCAGGGAAGCCCTGGACCAGAGATTCTATGTTGTATAGCAGGGCAGAGAGAGTTGGGATGACATCTTGGGCTTGCTGTCACAGGTATCTATTCCTTTACCCTCACAACAATGCAGGCAGCTGTATAATCAAGAACATTCTATCCTCCACGCTTCAGGTTGCATGGCTCTGTTGTTAAGCAGAGCTCCTCTTTATTGATAGTGAAGTAGCAAAATATAGACTGTCTTGGTCATACAGGTAACTGACAGGATTGAAAATGTAAAATGTTAAAACAAATAGTCCATTATTATGGGATTATATGGAATCGTGTGTGAAACTTTTGAAAATTTTAAAGCACTATAGAATTTAAAGAATATTTCATTCAATTAAAAAAAACCCAATAGTCCAAAGCCAGTCATTCAGAATGTAAATAAATAAGCAGAGAAAATATTATACTGTAATTATGAATATAAACATGATACAATAGAATCCTTTTGACTGGAGTTATCAGTCTGCAGCTGACAGAATCCAAAGCCTACCATGGCAACCAAAATTGATTTAAATCTCCAGTGTCCATCTGTGAAACCCTTAACAATAAAAAATAAAATAAGATAAAACTTTAAAAACCTACAACAGGGACTTCCCTGGTGGTGCAGTGGTTAAGAATCTGCCTGCCATTGCAGGGGACATGGGTTCGATCCCTGGTCCAGGAAGATGCCCACATGCCCGGAGCAACTAAGTCTGTGTGCCACAACTACTGAAGTCTGCTAGCTACAACTACTGAAGCCTGCTAGCTACAACTACTGAAGCCCACGTGCCTAGAGCCCGTGCTCCACAACAAGAGAAGCCACAACAATGAGAAGCCCGCGCACCGCAAAGAAAAGTAGCCCCTCTCACCACAACTAGAGAAAGCCCGCGCGCAGCAACGAAGACCCAACGCAGCCAAAACCAAAACAAAACAAACAGAAAACCCTACAACATACCAATTGGTTTAATGACCACGTGGATTCCACACTTCCCTGAAGATATTTTTTTGGAATAAGAAACCAGTTAAAAAGTTTTCCCTTGGATATCTCTGTAGCACTAATGCCCTGGGCTTTGAGATAGGTGTGAATATTTCAGTACAACCTAAAGACTTCACAGGGCCCAGGTACTGATACAGATCCTCCTCTTCTTTTTCTTTTTCTAAATGAAATTTGGAGTTTAATTAGAACAGAGATACGATACAGATCCTCTTCTTAATGGACTCTTGTCTAATAGTAATTCTTCCACTCAGAGCTCCTAAGGAACCTGGCCTCCAGTTTGTGCTGAGCATGTACCCAATTCTGAAACTTGTCCCAGCTACATTTTTGCCAAGCTGAAACAATTGTCATTATGTTTTTGCATACAATTCTTTCTGGCTTCTTTCCCAGTTAAGGAAATGTGTTTCCCCAGTCCAGCCCTCACCTACAGAGCTATGTGTCATCAATTCTAAGATATAAGATACAAGTTGGATTTTTTTTTTCCCTTAACATGTTAACACCTTGGAAATGGAGATAGTCTCTTAAATTCAATGAAATTCACTATTTACAATCATCAGATGTGTAAATTATAACCGATCCTTTCTTAACCCCTTTTTGAGATCTGCTTTTCTTCACCTGTACTAAGCAATTCATGATTTTCCTGTCCTCTGCTAAATCCTGGTTGGCTGAGTTAGCCTGAACTGTGTTAGTAACAGGGTCATCATGGAATCTGAGTCCCAGGTCCCAAAGTGCACAAGTTCTTTGACTTTTAGGATGTTCATAGACATTTTTTCCCCAATGTCTAAATATTCTGTCCTTCAGTGTAGAAAATGTGATGGTCCCAATCTTACTCTTTTGTTTGGCTTAAATATCATCTGTTTATTAGAGACCAAACTAGTAGAAAATTAAATTCCCCATCTAATATTTCAGATGTTCCCTCTCCTTTTTCCCCATCCACTCACCTAACAAAGCTGTGTGTTAGCACTTGGGCAAACTAAACAACCTGATTTTTTGTTCACATCAGAGAGTCAATCTCTGAGCTACTTGTCCATGTAAATAACAACCAATTTATCTCATGATCAAACTGTGGTATAGTTTGATAAGGCCTTCTGCATCTATACCTTAAAAAAAAGGAAACATCTTTTTTGTGTGTATCTAAATCTTCTACTCATTTGCATACCCACCCCTCAGATGTCTGGAACCAATTTGGTAGTCCTCCAAATTGTATTCCTTTTTTAAAAAAAATTGTTTTTTTGTTTTTGGAATTTGATCTTAAAAAAAAGGAAACATCTTTTTTGTGTGTATCTAAATCTTCTACTCATTTGCATACCCACCCCTCAGATGTCTGGAACCAATTTGGTAGTCCTCCAAATTGTATTCCTTTTTTTAAAAAAATTGTTTTTTTTTTTTTTTGAATTTGATTTGATTTGATTTTTTTATACAGCAGGTTCTCTTGTTAGTTATCTATTTTATACATATTAGTGTTTACATGTCAATCCCAATTTCCCAATTCATCCTCCCCGCCCCCTGCTTTCCCCCCTTGGTGTCCATATAAGCAAATTGTATTCTTAAACTTTCATTAACTGGTATAATAACGAGGGAGCACACAGCAAAACTGGTAATTCTACCAAAGCTTTATTTAAAATTGAACCACAGCCTTCCGGCAGACACCCCAATAGGATCTTACCAGCCACATGGAGCTCCACAATGAAAAGAAAGATCTATCTGCAAGAAACTGTCTGGAAGCTTAGCATCAAAGGAACTGCTAGGCTATAAACATCATCATGAGTTAAGACTGTGTGCCCTCAGGGCCACATAGAATTATTTATATCAGAATTGAGACCCTTTCTTGCAAATCAGCAGATATCCTTAAACCTATGTGAACTGACTGGGAAATTATATTTTGTAGCAGGAGATACAATATTATTACACAGGGACTCTATCCAAATGGGATCACCAGCCATTTTCAAACTTTTAAAAGTATCAGAATATTTCTATTAAAAATCAAAGTTTTTTTTGTCGCTGTTGTTGTTTTTAAATCAATTGGCAGCCTGTGATATTGATACTATACTATAAGAAGTGAGTACTGGGGCTTCCCTGGTGGCGCAGTGGTTGAGAATCTGCCTGCCAATGCAGGGGACACGGGTTCGAGCCCTGGTCGGGGCAGATCCCACATGCCGCGGAGCAACTAAGCCCATGCGCCACAACTTCTGAGCCTGCGCTCTAGAGCCCACGTGCCACGACTACTGAAGCCTGCACGTCTAGAGCCTGTGCTCCACAACAAGAGAAGCCACTGCAATGAGAAGCCCATGCACCGCAACGAAGACCCAACAACGAAGACCCAGTGCAGCCAAAAATAAGTAAATTGAAAGAAGTGAGTACTTACGTATGGCTGATTCCTTTTGCTGTGCAGTAGAAGCTAACAGAACATTGTAAAGTAACTATACTCCAAAAAAAATTCATGAAAAAAGAAGTGAGTACTGCTGGGGTCTAGAAGGCTATAGGTTCCAGGTAGAGTTAAACCCTGCGATTGGTGATAAGACTAGAAAACAGCAGTGAGTACAGTCACCATATAACAAGGAGCAGGACAGTGTGATGGGGATAGTGCAGGGAGATGAGGGGCTTCCCAAGCTTTCCTTCATCTACAGGGACTAACTTGTAAAATTTCTTTCAAGTCTCCTGCTTTATCATAGAAATCAGTGCAGTTTGGCCCTCTACTCCATAAAGTTTGTCTTAAGTAAACCTGTTTTATTCCTAAATCATGGAGTGAAATGTGTACACATAAAAGATGTGCTGAATTTATTGTGTGGCTTCAAAGAATCTCCGGGCACGTTGCTGAGGATCAGACTCGCGTGCTGAGTGAGCCAGGTTAGTATGGGTGCTGGAAAGTACGCCGGCTCTGGGATGAGGTAGAGCAGAGGTGGCGTTCCAGCTCTAACATGTAGCAGCTGCATGAATTTGGGCAGGTTATTTAACCAGTCTGAGCTTCAGTTTCCTCAACGATAGAACGGTTTTAACAGTGCCTGTCTCAGAATGGCTATGCATTCTCCCCTTCTTCTTAAGCAACAGCACCCTGAGTTTTGGCAAGGCGTGGTGCTGAAACCCTGCAACTCACATTGGGACCTGAACCCAGGTTCTCTCTCTTTTTTTTTAATAGATCTTTATTGGAGTATAATTGCTTCACAATACTGTGTTAGTTTCTGTTGTACACCAGAGTGAATCAGCCATATGCATACGTGTGTCCCCATATCCCCTCCCTCTTGCGTCTCCCTCCCACCCTCCCTATCCCACCCCCCCCTATCCCACCCCTCTAGGTGGCCACAAAGCTCCGAGCTGATCTCCCTGTGCTATGTGGCTGCTTCCCACTAGCTAGCTATTTTACATGCAGTAGTGTATATATGTCCATGCCACTCTCTCACTTCACCCCAGCTTCCCCCTCCCACCCCATGTCCTCAAGTCCATTCCCTATGTCTACATCAAAAAAACAAACAATCCAATGAAAAAATGGGTGGAAGACCTAAACAGACATTTCTCCAAGGAGGACATACAGACGGCCAAGAAGCACGTGAAAAGATGCTCAACATCACTAATCATTAAAGAAATGCAAATCAAAACTACAATGAGGTGTCACCTCAAACCAGTCAGAATGGCCATTATCAAAAACTCTAGAAACGGGCTTCCCCGGTGGCGCAGTGGTTGAGAATCCGCCTGCCGATGCAGGGGAACCGGGTTCGTGCCCCGGTCCGGGAGGATCCCACGTGCCGCGGAGCGGCTGGGCCCGTGAGCCATGGCCGCTGAGCCTGTGCATCCGGAGCCTGCACTCCGCAACGGGAGAGGCCACAACAGTGAGAGGCCCGCGTACCACAAAAAAAAAAAAAAAAAAAAGATAGAAATGTTTTTGTTTGCCTATGGAGAACAGTATGGAGGTTACTTAAAAAACTAAAAATAGAACTACCATAGGACCCAGCAACCCCACTACTGGGCACATACCCTGAGAAAACCATAATTCAAAAAGACACATGCACCCCAATGTTCATTGCAGCACTATTTACAATAGCCAGGACATGGAACCAACCTAAATGTCCATCGACAGATGAACGAATAAAGAAGATGTGGGACCCACGTTCTTTTAACTGAGATCACACACCTGGTCTCAGGACTTAATGAAACTCACTTTCTTGATGTCTCATAGCAGAAAGAATTCAGTGAGAGACAAAGTGATAGGTAAGAAGTGGATTTATTTAGAGAGAAACACACTTCACAGAGTGAAGGCACAGAGAGGCACCAGGGTATGGGGTTGTCAGTTTTTATAGGGGTGGGTAATTTCATAGGCTAATGAGTGGAGGAGTATTCCAGCTATTTGGGGGAGGGGTGGGGATTTCCAGGAATTGGGCTACCGCCCACTTGTTGACCTTTTATGATCGGCCTTGGAACTGTCATGGCGCCTGTGGGTGTGTCATTTAGCGTGCTGGTGTGCTACCATGAGCGTATACTGAGGCTCAAGGTCTAGTGGAAGTCTTACCCACCATCTTGGGCCTAATTGGTTCTAACCATTTATGTCGTGTCCTAAGGCTATGTCATTCTTTTAAAGGTTGTGCCCTGCCCCCTTCCCTCCTGTTTCACTACCATTTGGGTTCCCAGCTTCATAGCATTTCTCAGTCTCCCCAGGAGGTAGGTAGAGCCAAATGACTAAGTTTTCCAATGGAGTATGAGCAGGAAGGATGTGTACTACTTCCAAGCCTTGTCCACAAAATATCCCATGTGCTTTCCTTCATGTTCCGTCTTCCCTCCTCTCAGGAGCTGAAATGGCCTTTACAGTGATGGCCGGAGTGACTTGCAAAGCAATGTACTAATGATGGCGGAGACTCAGTTAGCCTGGATCCCTGAATGACTGTGAATCAGAGCCCTTGCCAACTTGGAATTGGTGCTGGAAGCTCGGCCTCTGTGCACAGGTGCCGAATTGAATCTCAGAGACACGGTTTGGGGTGAAGTAGAAAAGAATAGCTTTATTTCTTTGCCAGGCAAAGGGGGAACACAGGAAGCTCATGCCCCTCAATAACTGTTTGTTCCAACCTGGGAGGATTTGTTGAGCAGTTTTATAGCAATGGTTCAAGGGCAGGGTTGCTGATAAGGATTAGGGTGTGTGCAGGGCCTGCACTCCTTTAATCTGGCCTGAGGTGGTTTCTTGAAGAGCTTCTCTGGTTCCTTTAATCTGGAATGAAGAATGCTAACATCTTCCACTTGTTGGGGGTTTTAGTTCTGTAAGGAGCTCAAAGATATTGTTATGTATATCCCTTGAAGTAGAACCAGGACCCTGCCCCAAGGCTGCACTTTCTGGACTGTACCTTCCTTGTTTCTGCATCCCCTCCCTTCCCTGATTAGCAACTCTGTGAAAGCCTTCCATGCCCAGGAGCCCCACAGGGTGCTGCTTGGTTCCAGTTTCAGCAGAAAGTATAACACTCAGCTATGAATATAAGATTGTAATTAATTGTCTTTGCGGTTTTGTTTATCCACCTATAAACTGGACTGGATCCTGAATTTTTCTACTCGAATATTTGGCTATAACTCTACAAACTAACATTTCCAATATTTCTCCCACTTTTGGCTTGGAATCATTGAGAACTAAAGCTGCCCTTTTCCTGAAGCCCTGCAAACTGAAGCTGAATACTTGATATACATTTAAGAGAGATCATCACAATAGCCCATGTTTAGATAATCTCCCTGCCTATTGCTGTGTGAGCCACTTAGAAAGTTTACCTGCACACTGATGACATCATCAGAGACATTTCAAACTGCAGAAAGATGCTTCGACCGTGACATCTAAATATCTCTTCAAGGGGCTTCCCTGGTGGCACAGTGGTTAAGAATCTGCCTGCCAATGCAGTGGACACGGGTTCAAGCCCTGGTCCGGGAAGATCCCACATGCTGCAGAGCAACTAAGCCCGTGCACCACAACTACTGAGCCTGCGCTCTAGAGCGCACGTGCCACAACTAGCGAGTCCGCGTGCCACAACTACTGAAGCCTGCATGCCTAGAACACGTGCTCCGCAACAAGAGAAGCCACGACAATGAGAAGCCCGCGCACCGCAACGAAGAGTAGCCCCCGCTCGCCGCAACTAGAGAAAGCCCGCGTGCAGGAACGAAGACCCAATGCAGCCAAAAATAGATAGATAGATAGATAGATAGATAAATAAATAAATAAATGAATGTCTCTTCAACTGGAAGCTCTCAGGACTCGGACCGTGGGTTTATAATTTGTTCCAACTACTAAGCTTTGTTTTTCTTCTGTCGCAGTAGAAGTGCCTCTTATTAAATACCTGATTTCACGTAGAGTACAGTACTTACTTTGAGAGTCCAGCCCTATCACCACCTCCTGAAATGAGACGCAGCCATCTCACTGAACTGACCTATTCTCAGGACTAACTGCTTCAAACAAGATATGGAGTCATGTATCAACTTAGCTTCTGGATGGTGAAACTTCCCTGGGAAGTTTCAAAGGGGGGACTCAAAAAAACACAAAAATAGGATACAAAATGTGTCTCTTTGGAATATTTTAAGCTGGTTGATTTCTAAGAAACAGCAGATCTGGGAAAAACTCTGAAAATCAAATAGGAGTTACCCTTTTGTAAGAAATATTTACATTTGTAAGGGACATCTCCAGTTGTAAGGGTGGTTCCCTCACTATACCTGGGAGAGGTTGACCAAATCTCTAGAAACTCTCATGAATGGAGAAGGCAATGACTTAAATCTGCATAACAACCTCACCCTTGTTTACTGTGCCTTTGCCTGTAACCCCACGGAACTGACTCCCCCCACCCTCAATGTCCTCTGTGGTCTTTAGTGAGAATGGTATTTAAGGTGAGGGCTTCAGCCGTCTTGGCGAGTGACTCAGTTTTCCTGGGTCTCTCCCATGTTATTAAATTTTTGTTTGATTTTCTACTGTTAATGTGTGTCATTTCCAATTTAATTTTTAGACCAGCCAGAAGCACCTAAAAGAGTAAAGGAAAATTTCTTCCTCCCTGACAGAAGATAAGCTAACTGTTGTTTTAAAAGTAATATTGTTTTCTCCTTTTATCATAAGTAATGCATGAATACAGTCTCACTTTAAGACATTAAATCATTCAAACAATGGAAGACCAGCCTCACTTTCAGCCCCTCCTGTAAGCAGACAGGTTTGGGGGGTGGGTCCCCAGAGAAAGAGAACCAGGCCTGACTTTCTTGACAGAAGAGAATCCATTTTTGCCCTAAGCCATTTTGTGATCTAAGCCTGGCCACAATGCTTGCCCTTGAACAGGTCTCAGTAATCAATGATCTCAAGGGAACAAAGGAATGGAGGAACAGAGAAAAGGCAGCCAAACAATAGTGCAGTGATAAAGCAGAGTCCTAGTTCCTCCTCAAGGGATTATACATAATAATAGATCTCTGAGTTCAGCAGGAACTAAGGTCCCCACCCAGGTGGAGGGTGGAAGGATGATGTTGACCTTCCCACTTCAGTCAGCTCAAGCTTGGACTCTGTTGACCTTTGCCCCAATTCTATGCTGACTACTCCTCTGCTCAAGCTCATGAATATGCGTGTACCCTTAGCTTAAAACGTCCTCAGTTTTGTTCAGGGTGATGCTGCTTTGGGAAGGATCCCTGGTGTTCTCCTTACTTGCTGTAAGTAATAATAAATGCTTCCTTCTCCCGATCTGTGGCTTGGTTTTATATATTGGCTCAACACCCACCGAGAGGCACAACCAGTTTTCGGGTAACATTCCTTCCAGCTAACTCTTACTAACAGTTTCCTTGGAAGGAGCCTGCCTAAGGCCCCTGGGAGGAACTTGAGCTGCATCGCCTGGGCTGGCCGAACAGAAGGGAGAGGAGGTGCCTGAGAGGGGACGAGCCCTAGGCTTCTAGCTATAAAAGGATTGCTTTCCTGCTTTTGGGGAACAGTCATGTTTATTATCGCTGTTATTGATAAACGTTCTTTCCCCTAGAGTATACAGTGTTTGAGAAACATAGGTGAATTCCTCCTGATACTCATTATTTCGAGACTGGGTTTAACCACAGCTCTCTGGGTACAGCTCAAAAGAAGTTTAAATTTCTTAGCATCTCTGCATTCCAGTTATAGCCTGGATTCCTGAGGATACACTCTATGTGGAGATTTAGCAAACACCTGGTCTTTTCTGTAGTACCTGAAAGATGTGGGTATAAGCCATTATGTGTTCTGTTTTCAAATGGTAAATTCATCCTGGTTTTTTTTTGATTCTGGGGGTGGGACAGAGATACCTTAACTGTTAATTGTTAACACATCGAGTATTGAGTATTTGCCTTTCTCTTTAGGAGTGAACACTAAACTATAAATTCTTGGATTGCAGGATGCTGTTTTTCCCACAAGATGGTGTATATTGGGGAGCTCAGTTTCATGGCCACTAACTCTTTAGAGGAATCTTATCCATTCCATGAAACTTTATAATGAGCACCTCCGTAATCCAGGCATAGCTGTAGGTGCTGGGCAGGTTACCCAAAAAACTGGGTTTGCCTCTTGGTGGATGTTGAGCCAAAAGATACAGCCAAGTCAAAGATTAGGAGAAGGAGAGATTTATTATTTGTAGCAAATAAGGAGAACACTTTTCCCGAACAGCAAAACCGGAGAATTTTTAAGCTAAGGATACATGCATATTCATGAAGGGGCTTGAGCAGAGGAGAATTCAGCATAGAATTGGGGCAAAGGTCAACAGAGTTCAAGGTTTAGTTGATTGAAGTCGGAAGGGTCAGGAAAGGTCACCATCACCATCCCTTAAGTTCTAGTTGATCTGGCGGTTGATCGCTCGAGGGGGGCTTGAATTCTGCAAAACAGCTCAAGAAAGTGCTTCAGGCTAATCTTTACAACTGAAACAGAACTGGAAGTCTTTACAACTGATTTGGTATCTTTGCTATCCTTACTTCTCTTGCCTGATAAGTTTGTTCTTTTGTTCCCTTAAGATCATTATGAAAAGATCATTGATTACTGAGACCTGTTCCAGCGCAAGCACTGTGGCCAGGCTTAGATCGCAAAATGACTTAGGCCACAGATGGCTTCTCGTATGTCAAGAAAACCATACCTTGTGCTCTTTCTTCCAGGACCCCCTACCCTATCTACTTACAGGCATACAACAGTGAATGAGACAGCCGTTATGAAACTTACATTCTAGCTGAGAGAGAAGACAGATAATAGGCCAGCAAAATAAATAGGATAATTACACAGTGTGATCAATGCTGTGAAGGAAGTAAATAAAACGATGTGATAGAGAGTAGTAATATCTGAATTGAGACTGAAGGATGAGGGTGAGCCCCCCACTGTGGGAAGGGCTGGGGCAGGGGACTACCAGGGTAATTGCCTTGAGGTGGGAAGATCATTTGATGACGTTCAGGTACAAACGGAGCCAATGTGACAGGAGTCAGATCACAGCTGTCGTATAAAGAGATTTGTTTTTTTGTTTTTTGTTGTTTTTTACTTAAAGAAAAATGCACGGGCTTCCCTGGTGGCGCAGTGGTTGAGAGTCTGCTTGCCGATGTAGGGGACACGGGTTCGTGCCCCGGTCCGGGAAGATCCCACATGCTGCAGAGCGGCTGGGCCCGTGAGCCGTGGCCGCTGAGACTGCGCGTCCGGAGCCTGTGCTCCGCAACGGGAGAGGCCACAGCAGTGAGAGGCCCACGTACCGCCAAAAAAAAAAAAAAAAGAAAAAAAAAGAAAAATGCACAACATAAGAGTTGGGAGTTTTGGGAATTCCCTGGTGGTCCAGTGGTTAGGACTCCACACTTTGACTGCTGAGGGCCTGGGTCCACTCTCTGGTTGGGGAACTGAGACCCCACAAACCATGTGGCACGACCAAAAAAAATTTTTTAAAGTTGTGAGTTTCAAATAACCAATCTAACCTTACACCTAAAGGAACTAGAGAAAGAACAAACAAAACCCAAAGGTAGTAAAAGGAAAGAAATCATAAAGATCAGAGCAGAAATAAATGAAATAGAAACAAAGAAAACAATAGCAAAGGTCTATAAAACTAAAAGCTGGTTCTTTGAGAAGATAAACAAAATTGATAAACCTTTAGCCAGACTCATCAAGAAAAAGAGGGAGAGGACTCAAATCAATAAAATTAGAAATGAAAAAGGAGAAGTTACAATGGACACCGCAGAAATACAAAGCAATATAAGAGACTCCTACATGCAACTCTGTGCCAATAAAATGGACAACCTGGAAGAAATGGACAAATTCTTAGAAAGGTATAACCTTCCA
>NC_041220.1:140740933-140742138 GCF_002837175.3 Physeter macrocephalus | reverse complement strand
TGAATTCCATCAAACATTTAGAGAAGAGCTAACACCCATCCTCCTCAAACTCTTCCAAAAAATTGCAGAGGAAGGAACACTCCCAAACTCATTCTATGAGGCCGCCATCACCCTGATACCAAAACCAAACAAAGATACTACCAAAAAAAAAAATTACAGACCAATATCACTGATGAATATAGATGCAAAATCCTCAACAAAATACTAGCAAACAGAATCCAACAACACATTAAAAGGATCATACACCATGATCAAGTGGGATTTATCCCGGGGATGCAAGGATTCTTCAATATATGCGAATCAATCAATGTGATACACCATATTAACAACCTGAAGAATAAAAACCATATGATCATCTCAATAGATGCAGAAAAAGCTTTTGACAAAATTCAACACCAGAAAGTGGGCATAGAGGGAACCGACCTCAACATAATAAAGGCCATATATGACAAACCCACAGCAAACATCATTCTCAATGGTGAAAAACTGAAAGCATTTCCTCTAAGATCAGGAACAAGATAGGATGTCCACTCTCACCACTATTATTCAACATTGTTTTGGAAGTCCTACCCATGGCAATCAGAGAAGAAGAAGAAATAAAAGGAATACAAATTGGAAAAGAAGAAGTAAAACTGTCACTGTTTGCAGATGACACGATACTATACATAGAGAATCCTAAAGATGCCACCAAAACTATTAGAGCTGATCAATGAATTTGGTAAAGATGCAGGTTACAAAATTAATGCACAGAAATCTCTGCATTCCTATACACTAACGACAAAAGATCACAAAGAGAAATTAAGGAAACAATCCCATTTACCATTGCAACAAAAAGAATAAAATACCTAGGAATAAATCTGCCTAAGGAGGTAAAAGACCTGTCCTCAGAAAACTATAAGACACTGATGAAAGAAATCAAAGATGACACAAACAGACCGAATAGCCAAAGCAGTCTTGAGGGAAAAAAAATGGAGCTGGAGGAATCAGATATCCCTGACTTCAGACTATTCTACAAAGCCACAGTAATCAACACAATATGGTACTGGCACAAAAACAGAAATATAGATCAGTGGAACAGGATAGAAAGCCCAGAGATAAACCCACGCGCCTATGGTCAACTAATCTATGACAAAGGAGGCAAGGATATACAATGGAGAAAAGACAGCTTCTTCAATAAGTGGTGCTGGGAAAACTGGACAATTACA
>NC_041220.1:140732536-140740688 GCF_002837175.3 Physeter macrocephalus | reverse complement strand
GAGGTATCACCTCACACCAGTTAGAATGGGCTTCAATTCATCAGAACATCTACAAACAACAAAGCTGGAGAGTGTGTGGAGGAAAGGGAACCCTCTTGCACTGTTGCTGGGAATGTAAACTGATACAGCCACTATGGAGAACAGTATGGAGGTTCCTTAAAAAACTAAAAATAGAATTACCATATGATCCAGCAATCCCACTACTGGGCATATACCCAGAGAAAACCATAATTCAAAAAGAGTCATGTACCACAATGTTCATTGCAGCACTATTTACAATAACCAGGACATGGAATCAACCTAAATGTCCATCAACAGATGAATGGATAAAGAAGATGTAGTACATATATACAACGGACTATTACTCAGCTATAAAGAGGAACAAAATTGGGTCATTTGTAGAGACATGGATGGATCCAGAGACTGTCATACAGAGTGAAGTAAGTCAGAAAGAGAAAAACAAATATAGTATATTAATACATATATGTGGAACCTAGAAAAATGGTACAGATGAACTGGTTTGCAGATGTGGAACCTAGAAAAATGGTACAGATGAACCGGTTTGCAGGGCAGAAATAGAGACACAGATGTAGAGAACAAAGGTATGGACACCAAGGGGGGAAAGTGGCAGGGGTGGTGGTAGGATGAATTGGGAGATTGGGAGTGACATGTATATACTGATATGTATAAAATAGATAACTAATAAGAACCTGCTGTATAAAAAAATAAATAAAATAAAATTCAAAAATTCAAAAAAATATTCAATCCTTAAAAAAAAAAAAAAGTTGTGAGTTTAAGTTTTATTCCAGGTCTTACTGAGGACTATAGCCTGGGAGACAGACACTCAGTAGCTCCGAGAAAGCTGCTCAGAAAAGGTAGAGCAGGAGTCAGTTTATACATGACTTTTGGCTGGGAAATATATGCAGTCAAGCATACCTCTTGGCAAAAGATTATTACTGTTTAGAAAAACCAGCTCTCTCCAGTTAATGATTTTAGCACTTTTCTATGTATGAGAAGATGCAGGGGTATGGGTTCATTAAAATTGTTCCTGGGACCTCCCTGGTGGTGCAGAGGTTGAGAATCCACCTGCCAATGCAGGGTACACGGGTTCAAGCCCTGGTCTGGGAAGATCCAACATGCTGCAGAGCAACTAAGCCCATGTGCCACAACTACTGAGCCCACGTGCCACAACTACTGAAGCCCGCACGCCTAGAGCCCGTGCTCTGCAACAGAGAAGCCACCGCAGTGAGAAGCCTGCACACCACAACGAAGAGTAGCCCCACTTGCCCCAACTAGAGAAAGCCTGCGTGTAGCAACGAAGACCCAACGCAGCCAAAAAAAAAAAAATTAATTAGTTAATTAAAAAAAATTGTTCCGGGTTTCCCTGGTGGCGCAGTGGTTGAGAGTCCGCCTGCCAATGCAGGGGACGCGGGTTCGTGCCCCGGTCCGGGAAGATCCCACATGCCGCGGAGCGGCTGGGCCCGTGAGCCATGGCCGCTGAGCCTGCGCGTCCAGCCCGGAGCCTGTGCTCCACAACGGGAGAGGCCACAACAGTGAGAGGACCGCGTACCGCCAAAAAAAAAAAAAAATTGTTCCTAAGGTATATCTCTAATTATCTAAAGGGCCTGCTTGTCCAAAGTACGGGGTCACTCATCATGTTATCATCATGTTATCATGAATTTCCTCTTTGTGTGCTGTCGGTCAGTGACTGCAGTGGGTTAGGACTTAATCCTTCTAGAACCGGGTGGTGAGCAATGCTCTGTGTTTTTTTTTTTTTAATTAATTTTTATTGGAGTTTAGTTGCTTTACAATGTTGTGTTTCTACTGTAGCTCTGTGTTCGTCTTTGTTTGCAATTTTATTCTAAGAACAATGGAAAGCTATTGGAGGGTAAGCAACCAAAAACAACATCTGACTTATGTTCTTCAATATAAAATACATTTAAAAACATAAAATATAAAACATAAAATAGCTGCTGGGTGGAGAAAGAGGTTCTTCTACCTCCCCATGACCTCCTCGCTGTAGATAGATGGGTCCCCTCCAAACAGCAGGAGTGGGAAACTGTGCCCTTTTAATCCCACCCCTCATAACCATGGGCATCTGTTCTTTCTGCGTCCCAGCACTGTGGAAAAGCCCCGTGTATGTGTGAAGAGAGTTGAGGCATCCCAGGAGGACTTAGGTTTTGGGGCCTCAGAGGTGGGATGAGTTTTTCTCTGAGCTCCTTTCCCAGACTTTGAGGTTCCCTGGGCTAAAGGAAAGTCCTAGCTGCTTGGGTGATGCCTCAATCATCCGGCCACAGGACTTGTGTCACCAAGTCATATAGTGTCCAACAGGAACTGAAGAAATGTTACTTCATGATAATGAAAATGACAGCGAATAATGAAATAGGAGCAAAATACTGGATGAAATTACAAAAAAAAAAAAAAAAAAAGAAAGAAAAAAAATCAACAAGTAGTAGGAAGATGCCCTCTAAGGCTTTTGAACTAGAAAAGTATAAAGGGAATTAAAAATTAAGTATAAAGGGAATTAAAAAACCCAGTCATGGGCTTCCCTGGTGGCACAGTGGTTGAGAGTCTGCCTGCTGATGGCAGGGGACGCGGGTTCGTGCCCCGGTCCAGGAAGATCCCACATGCCGCGGAGTGGCTGGGCCCGTGAGCCATGGCCATTGAGCCTGCGCGTCCGGAGCCTGTGCTCTGCAATGGGAGAGGCCGCAACAGTGAGAGGCCTGCATACCGCAAAAAAAACCAAACAAACAAAGAAAAACCTAGTCATCCCAGAAAACCTGATAGATTATTTTATTTTCTCAAACATAGTTTGATACATAAATGAACTTAAAGTAACTTTCTTTTCTGAAGTAAATTTGCAGCGGTGTAAGCAAAGTCTTTAGGATGAGGATATGATTTATGATTTATTCATGTTTCTCTAATGTGCCCTTGACTCTATCCAATTTATTCATGATATGACTTTCTATTTTATAAATCTCAAAATAAACAAGGATGGATTTAATCTTTTAAGGAACCCATGTTTTTTAGAGTATTGAAAACAGAAGTGGGATGTTAGCCATGTTTTTTTTTTTAGCCATGTTATCTTTATTCTCTCTTATTTTTTTTTTTCCTTTTAAGGAAAGTAGATTGAGAGTCAATCCTTTTCTTATAAACTGATGAAGTGGGGACTTCCCTGATGGCACAGTGGTTAAGAATCCGACTTCCAATGCAGGGGACGAGGGTTCGGTCCCTGGTTGGGGAATTAAGACCCCACGTGACTCGGGGCAACTAAGCCTGCGTGCTGCAACTACTGAGCCCACACACCACAACTAGAGAGAAGCCCGTGTGCCACAACGAAAGATTCCACATGCCACAATGAAGATCCCGCATGCTGCAACTAAGACCCGATGCATCCAAATCAATCAATCAATCAATAAAAATAAACTAACGCAGTAAAAATTCTTATATCGTACGTATGTGTCTATATATGTAGATACATACATCTATATCCATTATCCCAAATTAGAAAACATGAAACTATTTCCACTGCTTTTGCATTTGGGACAGGCATTGAAGTTGGATCTTATTTTCCAGGTACTTCACTTAAACCTCCAGAGTATCTAATAAAACCATTTATTTAAAACCTACATCTTCTGGGCAGCTCCTAAAGAAGAAATACAAATGACAAAACAAAATAAAACATATCAACTCCACCAGTAGTTAAAGAAAAGCAAACAATACCAACTACTACCAAAAAAAAACCCTGATTATTTCTCACATATCTTATTGATAAAGAGGGGGAAAAAAAGATAATACCCAGTGTTTACAAAGTGATGGTGGGGTAATGTATTTTTTTAGAATGTGGTTTGACCATATGTATCAGAATTTTATTTACTTTTTCATGTATAAGGAAATTCAGGTGTAGAAGCTATGTAAATTAACTTGTTCAATATACCTAGGTAGAAAATAGCAGGGTTAGGATTCAAATTCAGGTAGTCTGGCTCCTGTATTTTTTTTTTTTTTGGCTGTGCATGGCACGTGGGGCGTGGCATCTTAGTTTCCTGATCAGAGATCGAACCTGTGCCCCCTGCATTGGGAGCACAGAGTCTTAACCTCTGGACCACCTGGGAAGTCCCCTGCCTCCCGTATTTGATCTCACAATCACTGAGCTAAAGTGTCTCCTTAAAACTGGGTCTTACAGAGAGCCCTTCAATGCAAAGGGTGTAAAAGGCCAACCCCAGCAAGCCTAGCCTGGGGCCAGGGCTTAGCTTTTTTTTCTTTCTTTTTTTGGCTGTGCCGCACAGCATGCAGGATCTTAGTTCCCCCACCAGGGAATGAACCTGTGCCCCCTGCAGTGGAAGCACAGGGTCTTAACCACTGGACCACCAGGGAAGTCCCTGTATCAGAATTTTAAATGAACGTATCAGCAATTCTCTTCAGAAATAATTCTAAGGAGTCAGTCACACATATGTGCTAAGTTTTATGCATGAGTATGTTCAGCCCAGTATTATTTATTTGAATGAAACACTAGAGACAACCTAATCTTATGTCAATATCAGATTGGGTTAAGAATATTATGATACATTCACACAATGGAATGCCTTGTGTTCAATTATATGGTCAATTATAAATGACAGCACAGATCTACACTGATACAGAAAGATTTTTTTGTTTTTTTGGCAGTATTGCCCAGCATGTGGGATCGCAGTTCCCTGACCAGGGATTGAATCCTCAGCCCCTGTAGTAGAAGCGCTGAGTCTGAACTACTGGACCACCAGGGAAGTCTGACACGGAAAGATTTATATCACATATTGTTGAATGAAAGAGGTGGTTACTAAAAAAAAAAAAAAAAAAAAAAAGAGGTGGTGATACTGATGGCATACATGGTATGATTTCATTTATATTAAAATGCATGTTTAAAAAAAATGCATGTTTGTGTGTGTGTGTGCACGTGTGGATAGACCATTCCAGATAGATGTCTGAAAGGATCTTCAGAAGAGTGTTAGCAGTATTTGGTTAGATTTACTTCCTTTTGGGTACTATTCTCTATTATGTGGTTTTTTTTTTTTCTATGGGAATTTTTTTCTTTTTACTATAAGAAAAACAGTAAAGATATTTTCTACTTTAGAACAAAAATGAAATAGATCAGCATATTTAAAAATAAATAGGATTGGGACTTCCCTGGTGGCACAGTGGTTAAGAATCCACCTGCCAATGCAATGGACACGGGTTCAAGACCTGGTCCAGGAAGATCTCACATGCCGCGGAGCAACTAAGTCCGTGCGCCACAACTACTGAGACTGCTCTAGAGCCCGTGAGCCACAACTACTGAAGCCCGTGTGCCAAAACTATTGAAGCCTGTGCAACTAGAGCCCGTGTTCCACAACAAGAGAAGCCAACGAAGACCCAACGCAGCCAAAAATAAATAAATAAATAAAATTTAAAAATAAATAAATAGGATAAAAAGAGAAAAATAGGTATAATTTTACCCAAATAAAATTGATAACTTAGATGAAATGGACCATTCCTCAAAAAACACAATCATAACTTACCCAATACGAAATAGATAATATGACTGTCCCTATAACTATTAAGGAAGTTGAATTTATAATTTAAGAATTTCCAAGAAAGAAAACCTCACATCCAGGTAGTTTCATTGGTGAATTCTATCAAACATTTGAAGAATAGTTAATACCAATTTCATGCAATTTCTTTCACAAAATAGAAGAGAAGGAAACATTTCACAATTCTTTTCAGGAAGCTAGTATTACCTTACACCAGAACCAGACAAAGGCAGTACAAAAAAGAAAACTACAGCCTATATCCCTCATGAATATTGATGAAAAATTCCTTCACAAAATATTGGCAAATAAAATTCAGAAATATATACCAAGACTTATACACCATGACTGGGTGGAATTTATCCCAGAGATGCAAGGCTGGTTCAATATTTGAAAATCAATCAAATTATTTACCATGTCAAGAGGCTAAAGAAGAAGAATCACATGATCATATTAATTGATGCAGAAAAGAGCATTGCAAAATTTAACACCTGTTCATGATAAAAATTCTCAGAAAAATAGGAATAGAGGAGAACTTTCTCAATTTAATAAAGAGCATCTACAAAAAACCTATAGACAATGTTATATTTAATGGTGAAAAACTATGAGCTTTTAGTTTGCTAGGACTGCCATAATAAAGAATCACAGACTGGGTAACTTAAACAAAAATTTATTTTCTTCCAATTCTGGAGGCTAGAAGTGCAAGATCATGGTGTCAGCAGGGTGATTTCTTCTGAGCCTCTCTCCTTGGCTTGCAGACGGCTGTCTTGTTCTGGTGTCTGCACATGGTCTTTTTTCTATAAATCTGTGTCCTAATCTCTTTTTATAAAGACACCAGCCATATTGGATTAGGGCCCACCCTAATGACCTCACTTTAACTTATTAACCTCTTTAAAGATTTTATCTCCAAATATAGTCATATTCTGAGGTATTGGAGGTAGGATGTCAAGGTAAGAATTTTCAGCCCATAACACCCCCTAAGATCAGGAACAAGGCAAAGATAGCCACTTTCATCACTCTAATTCAGTTATAATTCTAGAAGTTACAGCCAGGGCAGTAGGGCAAGAAAGTGAAATAAATGGAATACAGATTCAAAGGAAGAAATTAGACTGTCCCTATTGGCAGATAATGTGATTTTCTAGTTAGGAAATCCCAAGAAGTCTACAAAAAAACTCCTAGAACTAATAAGTGAGTTTAGCAAGGTCACAGGATACAAGATAAAAATACAAAACTCAATTGTATTTCTGTATACCAGGAAAAACATGTAGACACTGAAATTAAAAATACAATACCCTTTACAGTTGCTCAGAAAAAGAGAAATACCTAATTGTATATTGAACAAAACATGTATAGGTGAAAACTACACAAAACTGATGAAAGAAATCAAAGCAGACCTAAATAAATGGAAAGGCATATTTTGTTCATGGATTGGAAGACTCAGCATAGCAAAGATGACAATTTTCCTCAAATTCATATATAGGTTTAATGCAATTCCTGTCAAAATATCAGTGAGATTTTTTTGGTAGAGATAGGCAAGATTATTCCAAAATTTATGAGAAAAGACAAAGGAGCTAGAATAGCTAAAACATTTTTGAAAAACAATAAAGTAGGAGGAATCAGTTTCCCCATTTTCAAGACTTATAAAAATCAAACTGTGCAGTACTGGTGGAAAGACAGACAATTGATTAATGGAACAGAGTAGAGGACCCAGAAATAAGACACACATAAATACGCCTAACTGTTTCTTCATGAAGGTGCAAAAGCAATTCGAAGGAGGAAAGGTAGCCTTTATAGCACATGGTGTTGGAGAAATTAGCCATTCATAGGTAAAAAAATGAACCTTTACCTAAATCTTATACCGTACATAAAAAGCAACTCAAAATAGATCAGACTTAAGTATAATTTAAAATTGTAACATTTTAGAAAAAAATAGGAGAAAATCTTCAGGATCAAGGGCTAGGCAAAGTGTTCTTAGACTTGACACTAAAAGCACAATCCTGGAGGGGAATAATTGATACACTGGCCTCCATCAAAATTAAAAATTTTGTTCTACAGAAGACTGTTAAGAGGATGAAAAGACAAGCCCAGAGTGGGAGAAAATATTTGCAAATCATGTATCTTACAAAGAACTAATATCTAGAATACTTAAAGAACTCTCAAAATTCAATAGTAAAAAAGCAAACAATCCAATTAGAACATGGGCAAAAATATGAAGAGACATTTCACCAAAGAAGACATACAGATAACTAAGCACATGAAAAGATGCTCCAGAGCATTAGCTGTCAGGGAAATGCAAATTAAAATCACAAGGAGAGGGACTCCCTTGGTGGCGCAGTGATTAAGAATCCACCTGTCAACGCAAGGGACACAGGTTCGATCCCTGGTCTGAGAAGATCCCACATGCTGTGGAGCAACTAAGCCCATGCGCCACAACTACTGAGCCTGCATGCCACAACTACTGAAGCCTGTGCACCTAGAGCTCGTGCTCTGAAACAAGAGAAGCCACTGCAATGAGAAGCCCGCGCACCACAACGAAAAGTAGCCCCTGCTCACCACAACTAGAGAAAGCCCAAGTGCAGCAACGAAGACCCAACACAGCCAATAAATAA
>NC_041220.1:140730261-140732456 GCF_002837175.3 Physeter macrocephalus | reverse complement strand
AGCACAGCCAATAAATAAATAAATAAATAAATGTTCCTTAAAAAAAAAGAAATAGTAGCTTTAAAAAAAAAAATCACAAGGAGATATCATTACATGCCTGTCAGAGTTGCTAAAAAAAAAAAATAGTGGCAACACTAAATGTTGGCAAGGATGGGGAGAAACTGGATCTCTTATACATTGTTGGTGGGAATTTAAAATGTTACAGCCACTCTGGAAAATAGCTTGGCAGTTTCTTACCAAACTAAACATGCAACTACCATACAACCCAGCATTTGCACTTCTGGGCATTTATCCCAGAGAAGTGAAGACTAATGTACAAAAACCTGTACATGAATGTTTATAGCAGCTGCATTAGTAATAGCCAAAATCTGGAAACAACCCAGATGTCCTTTGACAGGTAAATGATTATGTACTCCATACCATGGAGTACTACTTAGCAATAAAAAGAGAGAGCTATTGATACAACAACTGGATGAATCGCTAGATAATTAGATCCAAAAAGGTTACATACTGTATAATTCCATTTATATAACATTCTGTAATGACAATCTTATAGAAAAGGAGAATAGATTAATGGCTACCAGGAGGGAGGGAAGTAGATGTGGCTATAAAAAGCCACCAGGAGGGATCCTTGTGGCGATGGAGCTGTTCTGGTATTGATGACTGACTGTATCATTGTCAATATCCTGGTTGTGATGCTGTAGTATAGTTTTCCAAGTTGTTATCTCTGGGGGAAACTGGGTAAAGACTACACAGCATCTCTCTGTATTATTTCTTTCCCCCTTCCTTCCTTCCTTCCTTCCTTCCTCCCTTCCTCCCTCCCTTCTTTATTTTTTAGTATTTATGTATTAATTTATTTATTTGGCTTTGCCAGGTCTTAGTTGCTGCATGTGAAGTCTTTACTTGAGGCATGTGAGATCTTTTAGTTGTGGCATGCAGGCTCTTAGTTGCGGCCTGCGGGATCTAGTTCCTTGACGGGGGATCGAACCCGGGCCCCCTGCGTTGGGAGCGCGGAGTCTTAACCGCTGGGCCACCAGGGAGGTCCCTCTCTGTATTATTTCTTACAACTGCCTGTAAATTTACAATGCTCTCACAAAAAAAGTTCAATTAAAAAGACACAATCTGCTTGCTTAGTTCTCTGGCTCCCTTTCCTGGCCTTTGCCTTGACCTGTTGGGAAGCCTTGTTCTTGTTCTTTTCCTGTGCCCCAGGAACTGTGTCAGTTCACTAGAAAGCGTTTCCAGTGACACCTCCAAATATGTCAAAGGGGCCTGCTGTTTGTCAGTCCGTATGGGAAGCAGCATAAACATTTCCTTAGCAGATTTCCGTGATTTTCAGTGGTTAAAATTGGCAACAGGGACATGAGTGAATTACAACCTGAATTCTCATGGGAGGAGCCTAGAGGAGAAATATCAGGGTTTGGAGCTCTCTGTTATGATCCCTAAAGCTCGGGGGGAAGTGAGTGGGGAAGAAGTTATAAAACAACTCTATGGGGACGGGCAGCATTTTACAGCCTTGCTGTGACTTTCTCATCTTCTCCCTTTCCCTGCCTCCACTGGAGGATACATCTGAGTTTAGATGGTTGCCCCCAAAATTCATCTTTTCAGTTTGCTCTTGGATTGTTTCTTTGTAGACCCTGTCTTTTGTTTTTCTTTTTCTATCAGTCTTTGAATTTTTAAAGTTAAGGATTATGTGTGTATGTATATCTATCTCATCAGTTTTTTTTTTTTTTTTTTTTTTTGCGGTACGCGGGCCTCTCACTGTTGTGGCCTCTCCCGTTGCGGAGCACAGGCTCCGGACGCACAGGCTCAGCGGCCATGGCTCACGGGCCCAGCTGCTCCGCGGCATGTGGGATCTTCCCGGACCGGGGCGCGAACCCGTGTCCCCTGCATCGGCAGGCGGATTCTCAACCACTGCGCCACCAGGGAAGCCCTCATCAGTTTTTTTTAGCTTAATTAAACACATAATTTTTAATTTTGTTCCTTTTTATGGCCGAGTAATATTCCATTGTATATACGTACCACATCTTCTTTATCCATTCATCTGTGGATGGGCATTTAGGTTGCTTCCATGTCCTGGCTATTGTAAACAGTGCTGCAAACAACATTGTGGTACATGACTCTTTTTGAATTATGGTTTTCTCTGAGTACATGCCCAGTAGTGGGATTGCTGGGTCATATGGTAATTCTATTTTCAA
>NC_041220.1:140727165-140729119 GCF_002837175.3 Physeter macrocephalus | reverse complement strand
CTCCATACTGTTCTCCATAGTGGCTGTATCAATTTACATTCCCACCAACAGTGCAAGAGGGTTCCCTTTTCTCCACACCCTCTCCAGCATTTGTTGTTTGTAGATTTTCTGATGATGCCCTTTCTGACTGGTGTGAGGTGACACCTCATCGTAGTTTTGATTTGCATTTCTCTAATAATTAGTCATGCTGAGCAGCTTTTTGTGTGCTTCCTGGCCATCTGTATGTCTTTTTTGGAGGAATGTCTGTTTAGGTCTTCTGCCTATTTTTTGATTGGGTTGTTTGTTTTTTTAAAATTATCTCATCAGTTTTCATATGCAAAAGGGGAAAAGGGACTCACGTTTATTGAGTGCCAGTATGTTGTGCTAAGCATTTTACATTTGTTATCTAAGGTAGGTAACATTTCCCCCATTTTCTGGATGAGGAAATTAAAGCTTGGACAGGTTACATGACTCCTTCAAAGGTCAGACAACTGGTAAATGTCAGAGGCAGCATAACAACACAGGTCTACCTGGCTCCAGTGCCCTATCTATCTATCTCTCTATCTTTATCTATCTATCTATCCATCCAACCATCCATCTATCCCAGACAGTAAACATCTACATGTTATATATGCTGAACTGTCACTTTCACATGAATGGCATGTTAATCCTAAATTGATATATTAACTATATTCTCTAGGGTGGCAAAATATGAGTTTTAAAGCAGGTTTCTAGCTTGGATAAATGTTAATAAAGTGCCTTAGAGTTTTAAGTGGTCTCTTTGATGAGGAAGAGTATCTACAGCCGAATGAAAGTCCTCTGCTAATCTGCTTATGTCACTTACACTGATATGCTGTCAATCATGGAATTCTAGCACTGGAATAAGCTCAAGTTCAACCTTTCTTGTTTACAGATAAGGAAACTAAGTCATAGAGTGGTTAATTTGCTTAACATTGCACAGTGAAAGAGTCAGGATTAGAGTCCAGATCAAGTGTCTCCAGTCCAGTGCTCTTCCTAGGTTAGCATGTTGCCATAGAAAGAATACTGGGTTTACCTTCCATGCTCCTACCTCTTTTAATGGGAAAAAGCCTAGCCTAGTGTTTAAGATCACATCCTCTGAAATTATCTGGCTTCACCTCCAGGATGTGTGACATGAAACACACTATTAACTCCTCAAGACCCATTTCCTCCTCTGTAAACTGGAATAAAAATAGTATCGGGACTTCCCTGGCGGTCCAGTGGTTAAGACTCCACGATTCCACTGCAGGGAGCGCGGGTTCGATCCCTGGTTGGGGAACTAAAATCCCACCTGCTGCGCGGTGGCGCGGCTAAAAAAACAAAAACCAAAAAAACCCCTAATGGTACCAACCTCCTTGGACTCTCAGAAGGAACTATTGCCCGTAAGTGCTTAGAACAGAGCCTGGTACACAGTAAACACCTGATAAGCTTTAACTAGTATTTGAACAAGGGGTTTGAGAGGATGCCATAAAGAGATGCCAGGTGTTTATGGAGATGATTACTTTCTAAGGTGTTGGAGCCAGGTGTCTATCTGTGTCATGCTGCCTCTGTCACGTGCTGGCTGTCTGACCTTTGCAGAAGTTACCTAACCTGACCGAGCTTTAATTTCCTCATCTAGAAAATGGGGGAAATAGTACCTGCTTTACCGAGAGAATTAAATAGCAAATGTAAAATGCTTGGCACGATGTACTGGCACTCAATAAACAGAAGTTCCTTTCCCCCCCTTAAAAAAAAATTAATTAATTAATTTTTTGGCTGTGTTGGGTCTTCGTTGCTGCGTGCTGGCATTCTCTAGTTGCGGCGAGCGGGGGCTACTCTTCGTTGCGGTGCGCAGGCTTCTCATCGCGGTGGCTTCTCTTGTTGCAGAGCACGGGCTCCAGGCACGCAGGCTTCAGTAGTTGTGGCACGTGGGCTCAGTAGTTGTGGCTCACGGGCTCTAGAGCGCAGGCTCAGTAGT
>NC_041220.1:140705338-140726764 GCF_002837175.3 Physeter macrocephalus | reverse complement strand
TCTTTCTCTAGTTGCAGCTAGTGGGGGCTACTCTTCGTTGTGGTGCACAGGCTTCTCATTGCAGTGTCTTGTTGTGGAGCACGGGCTCTAGGCACGTGGGATTCAGTAGTTGTGGCACGTGGGCCCAGTAGTTGTGTCGCACGGGCTCTAGAGCGCAGGCTCAGTAGTTGTGGTGCACGGGCTTAGTTGCTCCACGGCCTGTGGGATCTTCCCGGACCAGGGCTCGAACCCGTGTCCCCTGCATTGGCAGGTGGATTCTTAACCACTGCACCTCCAGGGTAGCCCTCCCCTTTTGTTTATTGAAACAGCTATGTAGCTTTTGGTCCGAAATTCTGTCTTCTGGCTGCCAAGTGGTTGTACGGTTCAGTCACCAGGAATGTGGCCATAATTTAATCTGGAACAAAAGTAGCCCTGAAACTCACTTGTTTAACCTAGAGTTAGACAAATGTAGGGGAACAGGTTTTATGTCAGCTGTGCTTTTAGGACATAGGTGATATCCATCTCATAATTAATGTCTTGTTTATTGTTTTAAGCCTTCAAGAGAACCAGTTGCAGCCTCCTGGAAAGGGTCAGGCTGTAGAGAAAAGGTCAGAGCTTCTGGTTAAGAAAACCTTCGGCAGGAGGGCGAGGGTGCTGTGTGCTAGTCAAGCACAGACCTTGAAGGGCTGCTGTGACAATGAAGCTGTATATGGTGTGGGAAGTAATAATGGCTAATATTTATCGAGCATTTATTATGTGCTACACATTGTTGCAAGTAACTCATTTAATTGTTACAACCACCCTGTGAGGTGGGTGCAGTTGCCACCCTTTTGTGGATTAAAAACTCAGGCACCAGGCTTCCCTGGTGGTGCAGTGCTTAAGAATCCACCTGCCAATGCAGGGGACACGGGTTCAAGCCCTGGTCTGGGAAGATCCCACATGCCGCAAAGCAGCTAAGCCTGTGCGCCACGACTACTGAGCCTGAGCTCTAGAGCCCTCGAGCCACAACTACTGAGCCCACGTGCCACAACTACTGAAGCCCGCATGGCTACAGCCCGTGCGCCGCAACAAGAGAAGCCACCGCAATGAGAAGCCTGCGTACCGCAACGAAGAGTAGCCCCCGCTCGCCGCAACTAGAGAAAGCCCGTGCGCGGCAACGAAGACCCAACGCAGCCAAAAATAAATAAATAAATAAATAAAATAAATAAAAAACTCAGGCACCAAGAATTTACGTTACCCGCCCCAAGATTACACAGCTACTCGTGGTGTGGAGTCTGGATTTAAACCTAGGCATGTGGTTCCGAAGCCCAAGCAATTAGCTGCGAAGCTTTATTGCCACCTTGGCACATAATAGATAGTAGATAAATACTAGTTTCCCAGCTTTTCACCTAAGATAGGCTTGTTGAATTGGAAGCCATTTTCAACGTAGGGGAAAATAGGACTTCCCTGGGTGTCCACTGGTTGAGACTCCGCGCTTCCACTGCAGGGGACGCAGGTTCCATCCCTGATCGGGAAACTAAGATCCCACGTGCCATGTGGTGTGGCCAAAAAAGGAAAAAAAAAAAAAAAAAAAGGAAAAAACTAAGTAGAGGAAAATAGTGCCCCCCCTGTTGCAGGAAGGGGGACCCCTTCCAGGGCCCGAGAGTGGGCTCTAGTCTAACACTCGGAAATGAATTGTCCAAGGAGACACACGTGGTGACAAAGCAAGAGACTTTCTTGGGAAGGGGCGCCCGGGTGGAGAGCCGGCGGGTGAGGGAACCCAGGAGGACTGCTCTGCCACGTGGCTCGCGGTCTCGGGTTTTATAGTGATGGGATTAGTTTCCGGGTTGTCTCTGGCCGATCGCTCTGACTCAGGGTCCTTCCTGGTGGTGCGCGCATCACTCAGCCAGGATGGATTCCAGCGAGGAGGATTCTGGGAGGTTGGTAGCACGTATGGACTGGCATCTCCTCTCTCCTTTTGACCTTTCCCGAATTCTTCCGGTTGATGGTAGCTTGTTAGTTGCGCATTCCTTACCAGGACCTCCTGTTGTACGATAACTCGTGCAAGTGGTTACTGTGGTGCTTGGCCAGGGCGGGCGGTTTCCGTCAGTGGTTCCCCGAACACCTCCACTTCAGAAGGAATAAATCCAGGAAATAGCGGATGAATAATGAGTGTAATTGCTTGGATTTAGTGATGCAATATTAACACTAGGAGCACAGTTGGCTTTTTAACTAGTACTTAGTGAAATATGTATTTTTATGGAAAAATTTAAAACCAAAGCCACTGGAGAAGGAATGATTGTAAAAATCAAAACAGATTAAAAGTCACAGGAGGGACCTCCCTGGTGGTCTGGTGGTTAAGACTCCACGTTCCCAATGCAGGGGGCCCGGGTTCGATCCCTGGTTGGGGAGCTAGATCCCACATGCCGCAACTAAAGATCCCACACGCCGCAACTGAAAGATTCCGCGTGCCACGACTAAGACCCGGCGTGGCCAAAAATAAATACATAAATAAATAATAATAAAAAAAGTCACAGGAAAGGGAATGAGTATGTACTGAGCATCTGCTATGTCCCAAGCACGGCACTGGATGATTTACCTACCTGGTTTTGTTTAATTTTCATAACATTCCTGAGAGATAGAGATTGTCCCAGTGTCTGATGAGGGAGCCGTGGTTCACGGAGGCTCAGAAGCTTGCCCAAGATCACAGATCTGGCAGGTGTCGGAGCCAAGATTCAGATAACTCCCAGCAGAGTCCTCAGCTGATGGCTTCCCCCTACCCTGTCTCTGCTCCCGAAGTCACGTGGCCATGTTCCTCATGACTCCGTGACTGCCAAGATCGACAAGTCATGAAGTGTCTTTGGCTGGAATCGTCAGTGCCTGTGCGGGGGCTTTTCGCGGAAACCCTTGTCCTCAGTACGGCGGTCGAACGAATGCGAATGCGTGTTGAACGGAGCTTCTCCTTGGCGGCTCTGAGCCAGGATAGAGCCTCCTCTGGCTGCTCCTGTCCGCCCACAGCACTGATGTCCTGCTGCTTTCTCTGAATTTAGCAGGGATCCAAGCTTTGGACTTAGTTCTGTTCAGCTTAAATGCACACAGGCCTGTGGTCACTGGAGGGCCCATGTGGTAGGCCATAGTGGGGTTTATTTCTTTGAGCCACCACGGAGGCTCTGACAAATGCTTTGCAAGACAGGAGTCAAGGCACACGGAGCTTTTTCTTCCGTTTCAGAGGGGAGGGATGAGTATCTTTTTTTTGGCCAACCCTGAAGGACTCCAGTCTTGTGCCCTAGGGAGCAGGGACTGGGAGGAAAAATGGAGAGAATGGTTTGATTAAAATCTCTGTGATGTGGACCCATGTATCATGCACAATAACCCAAAGGCGATTTTGAGGCCCATCCATTGAGGCCCCGGCAGCACATTGCTGAACGTCTAAGGACAGTTGAGGTGTCCAAGGAGAGCTGAGAGGTCTCAAGTGTGACCACACGGGGCTCACACCCCAGAGGGTGAGGGGGTGGGGAGTGGTCTCGAATTGAGTTTGAAGAACCCACACCAGGAAGCGGGGTAGATCCAAAGAAATAGTTTTGAGACTCTCACACTAATGCTCTTTCTGCGTTGGTATGATGGAGAAAAGATGGGTTAGGGTGTGTTTTAGAAGGCCTCTTCCCTCTAGAGATGTAATTTATGACCTCTTCATTTAATGGAGGAACCAGTCTCACAGAGGTTAATTAAGCAACCACACAGATCTGTAACTTCAGACTGTGTCGAGTCCCATGAAGGAAAAATACAGGGACCCCCGCTGGTATGTAAAGGGGAATCTGATCTGGCCTGGGGGTGAGAGAATAATAAGGAAAGGCTTCCCTGGGGATGCGATGTTTGCCTTGGCGGTGGTGGAATGGGGAGGTGCAAAGATCCTGAGAACAAGTCAAATAAATTACAAACTGTGGGAGGGGGAGGAGGAGAAGAGGCACAGGATGTTTCTTCTCTGATTGGCGTTTTAAAATGCAGAGTTGCGTTTGTGAAAGCAGGAGTTAGTGCTGGAAGGGTCTGTCTTGCACAGTTGGTCGGCTTTGCCTTTCAGGGCATATGGACTGGGGGCATCCAATACCCTGGACTCTATTTATGCCTCAGTCACCGACAAGTTGCATGAGTTTAAGCAGGTTTCATAACCTCCATTTTTCTACATGTGGAGGAGGGCAGAGAGAGGAGTGGAATCTGCCTGATGATCTCTCTACAATTCCTTCTGGTGCTTAAAAAAAAAATCTAATAGTAGCTTTTCAAGAGCCCTCTGATATTGCACTTTTAGAGAAAGGGCTTGTTCCATTCACTTCATAATTCCTCATAAATGTCCAGCCTTTCCCTTTGACTCTCAGAATAGGCCTTAGGAGAATAGAGCTTATTTTGCCATCATGTAAGATTTCATTATTTTATTGAACACATGTTGTCATTCATTACTTACCACCTGGTCCAGCTGCTGAGACTAGGATGTATCATCACACCCACCAGCTAACCCCAGTCCACTGTCAGCTCGGAGGACAAACTTATCAGGTAATTGCAGCATAAAGTGATAAGTGCATTGCTAGAGATACAGAGAAGGTATTAAAGGAGGTTAGCGGAAGGCCACCTACTGCACGTGGAAGAGTAATGTAGTTGGTTATACCTGGAGATAAAAACTAGGTGGGCAACATAGTGGGTGCTTAATAAATGGATGTGGCTAAACAAACAAATGAATTGTGCTGCTGTGATTCCAACCTCAAATGGTTCGATGGCTGATTCCAAGACCCCTTCATTGCTCTTTCATGTCATAAAAGAAAAAAAATTTAATAACGGTTGCAATTGTTATGATTATAAAGAACCACCAGGTGCTTTGCACATTCACATGGGTATTTGCCTGCACTTTATTTTTTTCCTCAACTTTTCATTAGGTGATTGTTTCTACCATTAATCTTTCTTCCCAGAGGCGAGAAAGACTGCCTTTGGCCTTTTTCCTCGTATTGTGTTAAATCTTAGGAAAAAAATGAGTTCAACGTATATAGCACAAGAGACAGGTAGGAGACTAACAGCTGGGGTAGAGAAATTCAATAACAGTTTTCTCCCCGAGGATGGGAGCAGGGCGTTGTTATGAGCCTGTGAAATGGTGCACTCATTGCTAAGCTGTGGAGAGAGCAGGGTTGAAAGAGTGGAGTTTTCCCCTCTCCCTTTAATTTGCGCGGAACACTTGCTCTGGTAAAAAATGAAAATGGAAGCCCTAACTGCAAAGCATCAACTTCAGAAGAAAAAAATGTTACTTTTATGCTGCCCATTAAAACATTGACCTGCTCCATAGTCTCCAGTACTTATCAGAGAAAGAGGAATTTGCCCAATGAAAATGGAGAGCTCGTTTCTGGAAAATGGTTTTCCATAAATATTGCAAATTACTGAGCTCAAATATTCTAGGTTGTAGCCAGAGCGACCCCCAGGGAGTGATTATCAGGGAAATAACCATGAACAGCAAAAAGATCTTGCACAGATCTGACTAGTGACACCAGGATGTGACCTTTTTGTGCAGGAGGCATTCTCCTGCATTGCCAGGAGCTCTGTGATTAATGGGGCACCGGAGACTGCCTTCTTCTCTATGAGCTGCTAATTTTTCATTCCTCCCAGAGACACACATCAGGAACCACATCCAGGGTGTCATGTTCTGACTCCTGCTCCCTGAGCGGAATCTGATGAGTGTGTGAGGGGCTAAGTTGACTAAATCTCAATACTCCCCTCCTGTGGTCCTTTCTTTTCTCCCAAAGTGGTCCCACTTGAGGAAAGCTATGGTGATGAAGCAATACTTACAGTTTCTACATTCCTTTTTGGGGGGAGATTCATGATTTCATTAGCAATATCATGAGTATCAAATATACGGAATGGTTTGGGACTCACAGATTGTTTTGCTTCCTTTTTACTCGTATGTCTGGGGTGGTTAGTATGATGTGAGAACACTACCACCCGTCGTCAGGGTAGGTGAAAACCTACCTGCAGGGCTGCTGTGCACGGTTGTACGTGTTATGCCCTGCACAAGGATGCCAGCCGAAGGGGTGAGTGGGGGCCTGAAATCCAGTGGTTCCAGAGCCTGAATTCTTCTTTTTTTTTTAAAAAAAATTATTTATTTATTTATTTGCCTGTGCCGGCTCTTAGTTGTGGCGTGCGGGATCTTTAGTTGTGGCATGTGGGATCTAGTTCCCCGACCAGGGATCAAACCCGGGCCCGCTGCATTGGGAGCGCGGAGCCTTAACCGATGGACCACCAGGGAAGTCCTCAGAGTCTGAATTCTTAACTACACACCATACTGACTTCATAAACTAACAGTGTACTGGGCTTTCATGTCCTGGCAACCAGCTTTCTCGTTTAGCAGCTAGCAGTCATTGAAGCCCTGGGAGAATATGATGGTTGAAGAAAAACGTTTCAAACCAAAAGTTAAGTTTGATACTAGGATATTGTCTGTGCTCAGTATTTGCTGGAGAAAGAATCATTTGCCCTGGTACACCATACCATGTTTTACTTCTCCCGTTCAATACGAAGGTCTAATGGTAAACGGATAGAATTGTTTATTCACAATCTCAGCATTATAGTTAACTTTTTGTTAAAAAAAGGATTTGACTACTAGTTGGCAAAGTATGAAGCTTCAGTGCAATTAGCAACAATATTTGGCAGTCAGGAGATATTGGGGGCTTCCCTGGTGGCGCAGTGGATAAGAATCCACCTGCCAATGCAGGGGACACGGGTTCCATTCCTGGTCCGGGAAGATCTAACATGCCACGGAGCAACTAAGACCGTGCGCCACAACTACTGAGCCTGCGTGCCACAACTACTGAAGCCTGTGCGCCTAGAGCCCATGCTCCGCAACAAGAGAAGCCACCACAAGGAGAAGCCCGCGCACCGCAACGAAGGGTAGCCCCCGCTCGACGCTAGAGGAAGCCCCTGCCCAGCAACGAAGAACCAACTCAACCAAAAATAAATAAAATTAAATCTTAAAAAAAAAAAAGTTCACGTTAAAAAAAAAAAAAGAATCTGCCTTCCAATGAAGGGGACGTGGGGTTTGATTCCTGGATCAGGGGACTACATCCCACATGCATGCTGCAACTAAGGAGCCCGCGAGCTGCAACTGAGACCCAGCGCAACCAAAATAAATAAATTAAAAAAAAAAAAAAAAAGAGATGTTGACATATCTTCCAGGGAGCCCATGAAGGTTTGGTTCACCTGGATAAAGGTTGCACGGTAACTGATGGTTTAACACCCGTGTATGCAATTCTGCTGAATCAGTCTTCTCAGGCCAATGCCGTGTCCTTGGCAACAGAAGCATTGCGGGCTTTAGAAGCAGAACTTTAGCCTCAGCCCTTTCCAGCTGAGGGAACTTCAGCATATGACTGACTTAGCTTCTGAGCTCAACTTATTTGTCAAATGCCTTCTTCCCACAGTTGTTGGAATTAAATCAAATATGTAAAGCATCCAGCACGGAACCTGGTGCAATGTCATAGGTTGTCAGTAAATGCCAGTCTTCCCCTCCCCCCTTTAGACTGTCTTTAATGATTTCTGTATTAGTTTCCTAGGACTGCCGTAACAAAGTACCACAACTCAGGTAGACAACAGAAATTTATCCTCACTGTTCTAGAGGGCGGAAGTCTAAGATCAAGGTGTTGGCAGGGCCATGCTCCGTCTGAAGCCTCTAGAGGAGAATCCTTCCTGCCTCTTGTAGCTTCTGGGAGCCTCAGATGTGCCTTGGCTTGTGGCAGAATAATGCCATGTCATCACAGATTTCCCTCTGTGTCTGTGTTGACACAATGTTCTCTCTGTGTCCAGATTTCCCTTTTCTATGAGGACACCAGTCATATTGGATTAGGGCCCATCCTAATGACCTCATTGTAACTTGACTGCATCAGCAAGTTAAATTTAAATTTAACATCAGCATCAGCAAAGGCCCTATTTCCAAATAAGGTCACATTCCCAGGTTAGGTGTCCGTATCTTTTTGAAGAACACAATTCAACCCATAACGATTTCCCATCGTCTGTAGGAAAATAATAATCAATAGTTGTCTAGTGACTTTAGAGTTTCTAGAAGGCTTTTATTATCTCTGCCCAGGGAGATAGGACTTAAGATTTTTTGTAAAGGGAGAAACTCCCATTAAAACTAGGTGGTGGGGCTTCCCTGGTGGCGCAGTGGTTGAGAGTCCGCCTGCCGATGCAGGGGACACGGGTTCGTGCCCCGGTCCGGGAGGATCCCACATGCCGCGGAGCGGCTGGGCCCGTGAGCCGTGGCCGCTGAGCCTGCGCGTCCGGAGCCTGTGCTCCGCAACGGGAGAGGCCACAACAGTGAGAGGCCACAGCGGTGAGAGGCCCGCGTACCGCAAAACAACAACAACAACAACAACAACAACAAAAAACTAGGTGGTGGTTTTGTTACAGGAAGTAAAGATGTCAATTTAGGTTTGATGCAAAATTCTCTGGTTTTGCTAAAAATCGCCAGAAGATACCATTTTTTTTTCTGTTTAATATTTCACCACAATCACATTTCCATGTTGCAACACAGTTTTTGTAAGTTGGATATCTGTAAGACTAACCAAGAATATCTTGACTCAATCTAGAATTCAACTGATATCTTTTAGCTATACGTATAGCTATACAATACTACCAGACCAGTCTTCCTAAATTAGTGCTGTGTTCTTGGCGATTGTGTTTTGGAAACAAAGTATGTTCTAGAGTCAGATAGACCAGAAGTCACATCTCAGTTCTAGGTCTTTCCGGCTGTCTGAACTTGGCATATTAAAAAAAAAAAAGCGGTAGCACAATGTGTAAAATAAGCATATATTTATATTCATATGAAAAACCGTGTACCTGCTCAGAAAAAGATCTAGAAGGACTCATACAAATATTGTTAATCAGGGTAAGTCCTGAGAAGTGGGAATGAAAATGAATGAGGGGGTGAGGAGATGTTCACATTTTACTACGTGTACATTTGTGTTAAAAATTATTTTTTCAACAAGCATGTACTTTTCCTAGTTTTTAAAGAACCAATTCAGGGACTTCTCTGGTGGTCCAGTGGCTAAGACTCCGTGCTCCCAATTCCGGGGGCCCTGGTTCAATCCCTGGTCGGGGAACTAGATCCCACATGCCGCAACAAAGATCCCACATGCGGCCACGAAGATCTCATGTGCCACAACTAAGACCTGGCACAGCCAAATAAATAAATAAATAAATAAACAGGAAAAAGAACCAATTCAAAACCCAAAAGCACCTATCTTAAAAGCAGGTAATGCGAAATCCCTGGCGGTCCAGTGGTTAGGACTCTGCACTTCCACTGCAGGGGGCACGGGTTCGATCCCTGGTTGGGGAAATAAGATCCCACAAGCCATGTGGCACAGCCAAAAAAAAAAAAAAAAAAAAAAAAAGTAGGTAATCATTTGGAAAAGACAATTTGAGAAAAGAAATAGAAAACAGAAATCTTTTTTCTTCTTCTTACTGTTGCTTCTAATTGTAATTTCTTTGTAACCCACTAATAGTTCCTTCAGGTATCTGAGTCTCTTTAATTGTCTTCCTTTTTAGAGAAAGAAAATAACAGAAAAAAATTTAAGAAATAAATACATCCTTTTATTAGAGTTGCTGAAGAAGTATTTGGAATTTTTGCTTTTGTTTTGCTGATGTTGCTTTAAAATAGGCTTTGTTTTTCTGCTGAAACCTGATTTTGCATTGTAAGCAAATATCCTTACTCTTCTAGACAAAATTATCCCCAATCTAAAAAGTTCTGGAAGAAATATATTCATTAAAAATTTCAAAATGATTGCAAGACTCCTTGATATAATAGTAGTAATGATCCCTCAGTTATTTTTTTCTACAGTTCTCTTCAGCAAATTCTGTTTTCTCAAATAATGCATAGCTCGGCATCATATCTTTGTTACTGTTAATATTTGCTTTTGAAAAGGCAGTGTATACTGGTCTTAAAAGGTGAGGATTCTTCCACTTTTCTTGCCATTCTAACAAATACTTATCAAAAAACTAGGTGATGTAGCTAGGAAATGAAATTATTTTTAAAAATGTCATTTCTTTATTTCATTTTCTTCAATATCATTCTAATGTTATTATTCAATTAATTTCCAATAGGCTTATGGAAAAGTCTTTGCAAGAGATCATTCCTTTTTGATTTATATTTATTGAAAGGCTAAAAAAGTTTTTCACAAATGATTGGGTCTGAGAAAATTATATTTGATTCATAACGTATGTATTAATATGAATTATTAAGATATGTTTTCGGCAAATATAGGAAGTTTCATCATCAATTACTGACAGGTCAAGACCGATCAGTTAATGTTATTTGAATACTTGACAGAAAAGAAAAGCTGATGCTATTCCGATGAGTAAAACAAGAGCTAAGATCATGCTGAGAGGTCATTGAGGATATTTCGAAATCATTCACACGTCACTAGTAAAGAGTACAAAGATGGTTTAAATGACCTTATGTACATATATGGTAGTACCTTGATTTGTGTAATGCTTCTTGTGTAACCTTTTGCCAGGTCTCATTATTCTTTAACCCTATCATCATCATCAACTTTATTTAAAAGGAAGTTATTAGTCACCTAAGTATGCATGATAATATGCACAGCTGGTGCCCAGAGAAGTGCATATACAGAAACGCAAATCGTGGCTATTGGTCAAACACTTGACATTGTGCTTTCCGTGCATTAGGTAGCATAAATATGGCTTTGAGTTTACAGATAAAAGGTGAGATCCTATTGATTCTGTGTTACTTCAGTGGATTGAAGGCTGACTGACTGGTTCTTAGGCCTTCTGAATCCCTTGCGAGAGCAAAAGCCCAGAACCCGGCCCAGGGGAGCCGCTCAAGAAATGCTGCGTTACAAGGTGACCTTCCGATAAATGCAGGTGAAAGCAGCAGGGAGACAAAAGTGTCAAAGGGATTAATTTAATGTTGGGGCCACCTGCTACGACAACCAGTTGAGTACTTGTTTTTTAGAAAGAAACAAAATAAAAGCATATTCTTCCGTGTAACTAACATGGCTTTGGATTTTGAAAAAGCAGAATAATTAGATTTTCATTTGAAAATCTTTTAAAATACTGTGGGATAAAAGCATCTTTTCTTTTTGTATCATGAAGCTGAGACATATTGAAAAATTGAGAAATAGAATTCCCGGAAGATAATGAAATTTCAACATTAGGAAATCCAGTCATGCAATTCACATATTTTTTTTTTTTTTTTTTTTTTTTGCCGTACGCGGGCCTCTCATGCTGCGGCCTCTCCCGTGGCGGAGCACAGGCTCCGGACGCGCAGGCTCAGCGGCCGTGGCTCACGGGCCCAGCCGCTCCGCGGCACGTGGGATCTTCCCGGACCGGGGCACGAACCCGTGTCCCCTGCATCGGCAGGCGGACTCTCAACCACTGCGCCACCAGGGAAGCCCGCAATTCACATACTAATCAATTGAAGGAGAATAATCAAATGATGACCTCATTAGATGCTGAAAAGACACTTGATGGAATTCAATATGCATTCCTTATTTTAAAAGAAACTATTAATAATAAGCTTTGATAAAGGCAGAAATCACTGCAAATATCATAATAATGAGATATTAGGAGATGCTTATTAAAGATAGGAACAGGATAGGAATTCCCCCATCATATTATTTTGGATTTTGCTCTCCAACTACACTCAGAAGCATATTCCAAATGAATTGAAAATCCAACTATAAAAAAAAATTTCCGTAAAAATACGAGCAGAGTATAGGAGGTTTTGTTTTGCTTTGTTTTATTTTTAATAATCTTAGGGCTGAACATGGCCTTCCAAATAAGTCTCAAACCTCAAAAGACATAAGTAAAAGATTGATAGATCTGTCCTCAGAAATATCTTTTCAAACTTCTATTTAGTAAATGATGCATCAATGAAGCTAAATGTCAAGCAGCAGAGAGAGAGGAAATGTTTTCACAGAACTACAGGAGAACCATAATATATAAAGAGCTCCTTCGAATCACAAGAAAAAGTAAATGAAAAGAAAAATGGGCAAACACAAAGTAATTTATAGATAAAGAAATATAAATGGTTAAGAAACATATGAAAAGTTATTTAACCTCCCAAAAAAGAGTCTGGGAAATACAAATAAAAACAACAATAATATGTTATTTTCATTTCCCCAATTCCCCCCCAAATAAATGAAAATATACTCTCACGTTCAATTGGTGGGAGTGTTCATGTTATAACCTTCTATGGAGAGCAATTTGGCAACATCTATCAAAACAGTAATTCTCTGGGACTTCCCTGGCAGTCCAGTGGTTAAACACTCTGTGCTCCCAATACAGGGGGCCCGGGTTTGATCCCTGGTCAGGGAACTACATCCCACAGGCTGCAACTAAGAGTTTGCACGCCTCAACTAAAGATCCCGCGTGCTGCAACTAAGACCCGGCACAGCCAAAATAAATAAATATTTAAAAAAATTTTTTAAAGAGCAGTAATGCTCATACACTCTGATTCAGCAATATATGCACAGTGCACGCAAATATTTACGGCAGCCTTGTTTGCATTAATGAAAACCCTAAACAGCCAAATTGGGAAATAGTCGAATACTTTATGGTACACTGATAACTCTACATCTGTGAAAGAGAGTGAGGTAGCTTTAGCTGTTCTGACATGGAAGAAGTTTCTGACTCAACATTAAGCAAATTCTAGAACAATATGTTTACTACAATCCAATACGTGTAAACAAATAAAACGCACAACACCTATGTGTGTAAATAGACACATATACATAGAAAAAAGTCTGGAAGAACATACTGCAAACAGTTTCCCGTCCCTACCTGAGGAAGTATGATGTGGTGAGTCCCACCCCTGTGGGGTTTAAGGAGAGATGAATAGAGATTTTGACTTTTTACTCTCTATACCTTTGTAATGTTAGAATTTTTTTTTTAACAGCAAATGCATATTTGTAGTGTAAAAAATTAATTGCTAGAAGAGGGAAATGTTGTTTCTATAGTGTAGAGATTGTTGCTGTTGTTTTTCTTAAGCAGACATTAGGATGCAACCAAGGTACATGAAATTATTTAGGACTTTTTAATCCCTCAGGCTGAAAAAAATATTGTTTCCATCATAGGCAGGGGAGTTGTTTTCTCATTGGTAACATTTATTTTCCTTAAATGTCAATTAACAAAATTTGCTACTTACTTGCAAAAGCTGCCTTCAACCCTGGCTGCTGAAAAGGAAATTTGAGTATAAAGAGAACTCAATTAAATGCAACATTTTTCTTACTGGAAGGTAAGTATTAAAAATAAAACTTTCTAAGGCCTTGCTAGTGGTTGAAGTCTGTTGTTGAGTATGATGGGCTATTGTGAACTTTCCAACACCAGAGGTTGAATCTCTCTTGCCTTCCATTTTTTCTCCTCCCTCCCTCCCTTTCTTCCTCTTTTCAATATTTCTGGCCTTGAGCAGGCCAGGAAAGAAGGGCAGGGAAATTGAAGTAATGCAATGACATGGACATGGACCCGTCAGAGGCTGGTCTCACAAGGTACTGCCTATCCTTGAATTTCTAAGTACCCTTAGGTGCACTGTACCAACCTCAATCAATCTCAAGTCAGCCAGCCAGGAGGTAAACAGAAGTATCTGGGACTAGGTCAGAGAGAAAGCACCTGGCTAAGGAAGAGCCCGCTGGGGGTGTTCAGCTGACCAAAGGCTAAGCTTCAGAGAGTGGGGTGTGAAGTGGTGCTGGCATGTGGCAACAGGAGACTGCTCAAAATGACACCTCGAATCAGGGGAGTTGCAGAAACCCCAAGCTTACAGATTCCCCAGAAAGATTCTTTCCTGAGACTATTTCAAAAGAGACATTTTGAATTATTTCTCCAGAAGGCCTTTTGGCTTGTCAGAATTAGAGAGTTCTGAAACATGAAAGGAGGACATCTGTCTCTTCCCAAAGGACAGAACACTTTCCTGATTATTAGCAAGCCAGTTTATACAATACGTTTGTACAAGAGTGAAATCCTTACTTTCTTAAGGCAGGTGGTTCACAGTTTCCAATGTCGAGTTTCTTGTTCTTTCTTACGTTTCTTTGTAGGTTACAAGCTCCCAATAACAGGGAGACAGGCCATCATCTTGTGTTCCTTGGACAGTTTTGTTCTATAGCACTAGAACATTCATCTCTTTCCTAACTCAAGCTTTATAACACTGCTGTCTCAGTGTGTCTGCTTGCCGGGCACCCTATTTCCCATCCATATAGGATTCCAGAAGTCAGTTTATTATTCTTAGCAGAATCTATTTATAATCCCGCAGGGCTGGCAGAGATGCTGAAATATTGTTAGAACATTATTGAGGTATAAATCTTCCTCCCTCCGTTGTCAAGTCTTCAGTGCAGGTGAATCATTTCCTACTGTTCAACTGCACATTGATGGCCTTTGGTATCGATCGTAGGTCAATTAGCTGGTTTTGGCCACCCCAGCATTTTTAGCACTGTACGTGATGTTGGTTACTATTACATCAGCTCCTAGGGGAAGAGGTGTTCTGGAATCTGAAACTACAAGGTGTTTCAAAACTCTCTCTTATCTCACCTGTGACTGTGTTAAAAAAAAAATTGTTTGTTTTATTTCAAATGATGTCACTGTGACCTAGGGGTCCAATGTGTTTCTTTTTTCTTTCATTTTTGACTGTCATTTATTTCTCAGGTGTTCTTGTTTAAACTACTAAGAAACCCCCAAACCTCTTGATATTTCTTTTTTTAAAATTAATTAATTAATTAATTAATTTTTGGCCGTGTTGGGTCTTCGTTGCTGCGCGCGGGCTTTCTGTAGTTGCGGCGAGCAGGGGCTACTCTTCGTTGCGGTGCGCGGGCTTCTCATTGTGGTGGCTTCTCTTGTTGCGGAGCACGGGCTCTAGGTGCGCGGGCTTCAGTAGTTGTGGCACGCGGGCTCAGTAGTTGTGGCTCGCGGGCTCTAGAGCACAGGCTCAGTAGTTGTGGCGCACGGGCTTAGTTGCTCTGCGGCATGTGGGATCTCCCCAGACCAGGGCTCGAACCCATGTACCCTGCATTGGCAGGTGGATTCTTAACCACTGTGCCACCAGGAAAGTCTCCTCTTGGTATTTCTAATTGTACACACATTTCTAAAGCATTGGGCTCCCACCTTTGCTCCAACTGTTATCAGTTTTGAGATCCTGAGATTCCTCCTTAAGGAATCCTTGTCTCAGTAAACAAGGAAGAGAGTTCTAGAAGATGAGCCTTGATTGGGCTGAAATCTCCTGTTTCCATAGAAGATGCTTCTGATGTACCCAAACGAGAGAGAGAGAGAGAGAGAGAGAGAGAGAGAGAGAGAGAGATATTGACATTTGGTTTCCTTTCCGGTGAAAGTGTAAGAGGCACAAGGGCTGCCCAGGTGTGGGCTGCTGTGACTTGCTCTGTGATCAGATCTGCTTTCTTGATCAGAGCGGAAGTCTCTGACACATCACCTACTTCCTTCTTGGCTTCGAAATATCACAAGCAGGGCTGAGTTAAGTTAGAACAACTCTACTTGGTCAGAATTCAGTTATACTGGGTGAGACAGAGGCCAGCTTCAAAAACAAACAAATAAACAGTAAAATTCATCAGAGAGCACACATAGGTCAGAAACAGAGAGTCTAGTTACTGTACGATCCAGCAATTCCACTCCTAGGAAGATGCCCATGAGAGGTGAAAACCTATAACCGCACCAAAACTCGTACGTAGATGTTCGTAGCAGCGTTATTGATAATAACCCCAAAGAGGAAATGACCCAAATGTCTGTCAACTGAGGACTGGATAAGCAAAATGTGGTCATCCATGCAATGAATATTATTCAGCAATAAAAAGGAATGAAGTACTGATGCGTGCTACAGTGTGGATGAACCTTGTACACGTTATGGTAAGTGGAAGAAGCCAGCCAAAACGTCACTCTTGTCTGATTCCATTTATATGAAATGTCCAGAACAGGCAAATCCATAGAGACAGAAAGCAGACCAGTGACTGCTTAGGGCCAGAGGGTTAGGGGCGAATGGGGAATGACTGCTCCTGGGTTTGAGGTTTCTTTTACAAAAATGTTCTCAAATTAAATTATGGTGATGTTTCTACAACCATGTGACTCGACTCAAAAACACTTAATTCCATGCTTCCGATGGGTAAATTGTATGGTCTGTGAATTGTATCTCCACAAAGTTGTTTCTGTTTTGAAGGAAGAAACAGCCCGTTTGGAAGGAATCAGTGAAAGACAGCATTGGTATTTCGATCTGTGTGGCAATCGGGAAGCCACAAGTGAACCGCATTTCCTTCCTGGCAATGTCTCCTGCCTACCGCCCCCAGACTGATCTTCCTCAAGTCCCGTGTTTCTTGCGTCAGAACAGTTACTCAGAACTCTCAGTGATTCCCCACTGCCAGAAGGATTCTCGGTCTCAAACCCACCTTTCCAACCTCGAGTCCTGCATGAAGCCTTTGCTCCCGGTTGCCAGGTCTCCTCATCATCTGCTAAACCCTCCGCCGCATTGCTGTTTTGCTCACATCATTCTGTCAGCTTGGAATATGATTTTCCTAGCCTTCACGTTTTCTCTCCTTCAAAGATAAACTAGTACAAATGCCACCGTCTTCACTGAGCACCCAGGTCACCTCAAGATCCCTTTCTTTGACTCCCATCTCTTCATCGTCTGCCTCACTTAACTTTTCACAGAGCATACGGTACATGCGCAAAGGCGAAAGGGTCACATTTTCTTGTATGTATGTTCCTGTCCCCTTTCCTGCTACTCATGTGCATTTATTTTGGGGGCGAGGGATGAATGGAACTGGGTTTTGAAGGATCCCTGATCCCCTTCCCAACTCCCCACACAATCAAATGATAACTTCCAATACACTGAAGAGCGAGAGACGACAAGAAATGAAGCAGCCTTTTAAAAATATTGTTTTCCTATCACCTTGCTGTACACTTGAAGCTAACACAACATTGTAAATTAACTATACTTCAATTAAAAAAATATTGTTTTCCTATTGTTAAAAGAAATACATTTAAGAACAGAGCATTTGAAAGTAAAGAAAATAAAAATCGCCCTTAATTCGCCTGTCCAAAGGTAGCAGGAAAATTAGCATTTTCTTGTATAACACTGTATACCCATACATACACACGTGTAGCAATTTTAAAACTCAGGCGAGTAGAAATGTAATTTTTTAATGATTGAATCCGACCTGCTCCGTCAGCTCTCACTTCTGCTGATGGAGGAAAAATATTGTCTTTTGGTTAAACATTCACTCAAATTTAGGGATCTCCTCGTCCTTTTCTCCTGCCCTTGGCCCATCCTTCCAGATTCTGCCCGTGGCTGGATTGGTGAAAGGATGGTCTCTACAAAACACAGACTCCTGGGAGTTCCCTGGTCCAGTGGTTAAGACTCTGTGCTTCCAACGCAGGGGTCGCGGGTCGATCCCTGGCTGGTGAACTAAGATCCCTCATGCATCCAGAGCAGCGAAACAAAACAAAAACACAGACTCCATCACAATGCTCCCTCCCCACCTCTCTCAGTTTAAGACCTTCAGTGGTTCTCATTGCCCACCAAAGTCCTAAATTCCTTAGCAAGCCTCTTAAGACCTTCATAGTCTAGTCCCAATCTCCCTTGAATCTCACCTCTTACTGCTTTTACTAATGCATTCTGCCCTCTGGACACCGGAGTATTTACTTTTTCCTGAGTATAACGAATGCTTTCAAGCCTTTGGTTCAGTCTGCTTCCTCTGCGTGGAGCACCCTTTGCAACTTTCATCACCAAGCAAATATCCTTTGCAATACCCAGTTTAAGTGTTGCCTTCTCTGCTTAATTTTGCTTGACTCATTCATGCTGAGCTAATCCTCCCTTAATGTACTCTCTTAGCACCTTGTACATTTACCTCTGTTACTGCATTTATTACACTGTATCAGAATTTGTCAGTCTGTTCCCTCCTCTGGAATGGGAACTTCTTCAGTCTTACTTTTTAAAAAAAAAAAATAAGTTTATTTCTTTTAATTTTATTTATTTTATTTTTGGCTGCGTTGGGTCTTCGTTGCTGCGCGCGGGCTTTCCCTAGTTGTGGCGCGCGGGGGCTACTCTTTGTTGCGGTGCGTGGGCGTCTCATTGCGGTGGCTTCTCTTGTTGCGGAGCACGGGCTCTAGGTGCCCGGGCTTCAGTAGTTGTGGCTCACGGGCTGTAGGGCGCAGGCTCAGTAGTTGTGGCGCAGGGGGCTTCGCTGCTTTGCGGCGTGTGCGATCTTCCCCGGGCCATGGATTGAACCCGTGTCCCCAGCGTTGGCAGGTGGATTCTTAAACACTGCGCCACCAGGGAAGCCCCTTCAGCCTTACTTTTATTCATTTTTTTTTTTCTTTTTGCCTTCCAAAGTGGAGTGTTACCCCAGAACATCGAAGGTGCCAAATAATATTTGAAAATAAAATGAAATAATATCTCTCAATACATTTTTATTAGTTGATTAAAGAGTATCAGAATAGGTAAGAGATACAGGAAATAGCATGGGATGCCCGGGCAGAAATGCAGTCTATGTTGCTTGTTAGGGGGTTATTCACAAGCTGGCAATGAAAAGATAACTGTCCTTTTAAGATTTCTCATTGATCTCGGACAGCGAAAGTCACCAAATCTTGACAAGGGACCACTACTGCACACTCTAGAGAACAAACTAATTCTAAAGCAAGAGCATGGAATTCCAAATGGTTACATGCATCTATCTTAAAATAAAAAATGTACCAGTGTCCGTTGACAGATGAATAAACAAAACGTGGTATATACATTCAGTGAAATATTACTCAGCCTTAATTTGGAAATTCCTGTCACGTGCTACAATATGGATGCACCTTGAGGACACCGTGCTAAGTGAAATGAGGCTTTCACAAAAAAGACAAACACTGTATGGTTCCACTTAGATGAGTTACCGAGAGAAGTCAAACTCATAGAGACAGAAAGCAGAACGGTGGTTGCCAGGGGCTGGAGGCGGGGCAGAGGAAAATGGGAGCCTTCGTTTAACAGTTTACAGACTTTCAGCTTTGCAAGGTGAAAAAGTTCTGGAGGTGGATGTTGGAGATGGTTGCATAACAGTGTGAATGTACTTAATACCCCTGAACTGTACACTAAAAATTGGTTTAAATGGTAAATTTTATGTTATGTATTTTTTACCATAATTAAAATTTTAAAAAGATTAAAAAGGGAATTCCCTGGCAGTCCAGTGGTTAGGACTTGGCGCTTTTACTGCTGGCACCCGGGTTCAATCCCTGGTCAGAGAACTGAGATCCCGCAAGCCGTGTGGCACAAACAAACAAACAAAAAAGATTAAAAAATGTAAGAGCGTATGATCCATTGTTTTATCTGCTATAGGGGAGAATCTAGATTTTGTGGAGCCTGAAGCTGACAGAATTTAGGAACCCCTTATATAGAAAAAAAATTACAAATAGAAAATAAGGTGGAAAAGCAACTATTTATTTAGACTGAGAACGGGAAGGGATTGTGAAAGCGAGGGTTCCTGAAGCTTAAACTTCCTTAGCTTCTATGAGAATCTGCTTCTGCTTGTTCTATATTTTTCCTGATGTTCCTGTGTGCTTTGCACATAATGACAGCTGGGGCTGTGCTGGAGAAGGTTTTACCGTATGTCGTAGTACAATGTGGATTGTAGGATCCACCATCTTTCCTGTGCTGATTACTGGCTAGATATGGATTAGATTCAAGTCAATATAATAATCAGCTTCCTCTTTTTTTATCTTGTCCACAATATAGCTTTATTAATTTTAATTCTAATAGTATACAACAGAATTAGTGTCTCTGACACATAAAAATATAATGCTGTGCAAACAGACATTGAGCTTTCTGCCAGTGTAGACCCATTTTATCTCTGTATCCCAATGCACTGTCTAAGACTTTAGTAAACATAGCTGGGCTACTCTGAGTGTGTAAAGTTAATGCTTTTATACATGTGCCTTTGAGTGTTTCTTTTTCCTAGCAAGGTTGGTGTTTTTTTTGTTTGTTTGTCTGTGGCCTTGCCACGCAGCTTGTGGGGGATCTTAGCTCCCCAACCAGGGATTGAACCCGGGCCCTGGCAGTGAAAGCGCAGAGTCCACTGGACCGCCAGGGAATTCCCATGGTTGGTGTGTTTAAATTTGTTGACTGTCATCCTTTTGGCTCTAGGGTAAGGACAATAAACACAAATGTAAAAACCGAGAATTTTTCTTTGGTCTTTTAGTTTTTCAGTTAATGCCTTTTTTTGGAGAAAAAGCAGTGCCGGGTGGGTGTGGAGTAATTAACGGGCTCCCTCTGGAAGCCAGGGACTTGCCCTGCGCATCTTTGGGGGCTGCAGCTACCCCGCCCAGCGCTGCCCACACCCTCCCCTCCGGAGTCCCTGCGGAGATCAGCCGCCTGGGAGTCCGCTGCTTCCAAATCTGCGTGATTCACTTTCAGTTGCAAAGAGTTCCCTGGAAAATGACAAAGTCAAAAATGCAGAAGGGGAATTCCTCCCGGGGAGTTTCTGGGGAAGAAAACGCATCCCTTTTTCCTTACAAAGTCTGAACTGTGGAACCCTCCGCATCGTCTGACTCATGTTTAATTGTAATAGCAGGTCAGAACTCAATGGCTGTTCTTCGAAAATGTTGTTCGTGGGTTACACTTATTTTTAGGTTCTATTTAAACCGCAAGACCTAAGTAATGAGAGATAATTAGTTTGAAATAATAAGAAAGGTCATGATGTAATTTTTATATTTAACTCAAGGAACATGGCAAGAAATGAAGCTAAAAGAGAAGACTTAGTAGACCCTGGAATGTGGAATATCGAGGCTCTGGGCTTGGCCGAAAATATCCAGCCAATGATTATTAAGCCATCAGGGGTAAAGCACTACCTCAAATCGATTTCCTAAATTATCTTTGGTCTCAGCTACTCTGGGTTGTAGATGAATAAATCCCTCAACTAACGAACGACAGGGCTAGAAGTCTGGGCTCTTGAAAAGAAATTACTGTTTTATCTAATTATAGAAGCAATGTATATACATTAGAAGAACATTTTTATCTACAGAAAAGAATGGAAAAAAAATCCAAAGAAAAATGTCCTGTAATTTTATTTCTCAGAAATAATCTCTATAGACTTTTAGGTTAATGTTTAAGTATATTTTCCTTCAGTGTTTTTTTTTTGTTTGTTTTTTGTTTTTTGGTTTTTTTTTGCATTACGCGGGCCTCTCACGGCTGTGGCCTCTCCTGTTGCGGAGCACAGGCTCCGGACGCGCAGGCTCAGCGGCCATGGCCCACGGGCCCAGCCGCTCCACGGCATGTGGGATCCTCCCGGACCGGGGCATGAACCCGTGTTCCCTGCATCGGCAGGCGGACTCCCAACCACTGCGCCACCAGGGAAGCCCTCCTTCAGTGTTTAATATAGAAAATAATTTGTGTCTAAAAATGTGCAATTTGGAGATCTAGAGAATATGCCAAATAGTCGATTCTGCATTTAAGAATTTAACATTCAG
>NC_041220.1:140700622-140704695 GCF_002837175.3 Physeter macrocephalus | reverse complement strand
CGCATGTGGGATCCTGCTGGACCGGGGCATGAACCCGTGTTCCCTGCATCGGCAGGCGGACTCCCAACCACTGCGCCACCAGGGAAGCCCTCCTTCAGTGTTTAATATAGAAAATAATTTGTGTCTAAAAATGTGCAATTTGGAGATCTAGAGAATATGCCAAATAGTCGATTCTGCATTTAAGAATTTAACATTCAGAGTTGTGACTATTTTAGCAATCCATGACATGTAGAAACACAATTTTGCGACAGGTTGGTGGGCAGGAATGAGACAACTGGCTTGTGAGTCACATAGTGGCCGTTGGGTGCCTGCATCTCAGTTTGGCTCTGTTGTTCTCTGCAGGCGAAGAGCAACTGTCTGCCTGTTGGTTTGTGGTCAACGCTGCTTAGTGCCTCCCAATACACATTCTCCCCTTCTTCATCGCTTACGTGTATTGTCATCCAACTGAAAGAAGACAGTCCTAATTTCCTATGTAAATATGTGACTCAGTTTTGGCCAGTGAGATGTAAACAGAAGTATACACAACTCCTGAGAAGCATTGCTTTTCCGTTTCTCCTGGGTGGAATATGATTGCTAGGGCTGGTGCTCCGCAGCCACCTTGTACCTCGAGGAAGAGCACCTCAATTTAGAGAAAGCTGACTGTGAGCTAGAAAGTATGCTGGTCCCTGCCAATTTTGTGGAGCCACCATACTGGTCTTGGGCTGCCTACCCCCAAATTTCTTTTCTATGGAAGAGCAATACGTTTCTGTCTAAAGCCAATGTAAAAAAAAGTGTTTTTTTGTTTTATATTCAGCTAAGCTTAATCCTAATGGATACAGGCTTGTATACTATCATTTACCTAATGTGCAGAGTTGTTGACTCACCTGTGGAAATACGAGGATGAAGTGATCTCACTCTGGAGGACGGAGCCGGGAGGTGTTCTGGTCTTGGTTTAATGTCTATTCATGTCTATTCCTGCCTTGTACTGTCTCCTGAGACCCAGGGCCTGTGAGCAGAGCTCATAAAAAGTGGGCCTTGCTCTGTGTTTCTGTGCTGGGTTGGGGTTGGGGTGGGCTAAGGAGTCCCTCTGGCCTCATGGGGAAGGCCAGGACTGGCCAGGGAGGAGTTGCAGGTAAGAACAACCAGAAGGTGAAGCCATCCTCCACAGAGGGGGTTTTAGGCAATTGTTGTTTAAGAATGTCCAGGGACACCCAGGATTCCCCGAGACCCTTTCAGGGAGTCATGAGGGCAAAATTATTTTCACAACACTACTAACACGTTCATACCTTTTCTAAAAACGTTGAGAACTGCTGTTCTAGATTTCCCTTAAAGAGAGCTTGTCTCGGCCTCCCATCAGCACCTAAGAGTAGCCCCTGGAGATAGTCACTGAATCAATGAGTTATGATGGTGCTACCTAAAGATCCTTCTGGGTTCTGTAGTCTTCCGGGAAGATGGACCCAAGGACCTGAGGGCACAGGAAAGCATGCCAAGTCCAGAGAGGAGGGTTATGTCCCTGCCAACTTCGTATGTTGTGTTCTGACCCTCAGTACCTCAAAGTGTGACCTTTGGGAGATCAGTGAAATTGTTTAGGTTTTGGTCTGGCAATATATTTTTTTAATACATTGAGGTATAATCGACATATAACATTATATTAGTTTCAGGGATACAACGTAATGATTTGATATTTGTATGTATTGTGATGTGATCACCACAGTAAGTCTAATAACATGTCACCACACATAGTTAGAAAATTTTTTTTTCTTGTAATCAGAACCCTTTTTTTAAAAAAAAAATTAATGAATGAATTTATTTGGTTGTGCCGGGTCTTAGTTGTGGCAGGCGGGCTCCTTAGTTGCGGCTTGTGTGCTCTTTAGCTGTGGCATACGAACCCTTAGTTGAGGCGTGTATGTGGAATCTAGTTTCCTGACCAGGGATCGAGCCTGGGCCCCCTGCATTGGGAGTGTGGAGTCTTAACCACTGCGCCACCAGGGAAGCCCCCAGAACTCTTTTTTAAAAACATTTTTATTTTATGTTGGAGTAGAGTTGATTAACAATGTTGTGTTAGTTTCACGTGTACAGCAGAGCGATCCCATTATACATACACATGTATTTATTCTTTTTCAAAATCTTTTCCCGTTTAGGTTGTTGTGATCCGAACTCTTAAGATCGACTCTCTTAGCAAGTTTCGGTAGGTACTGTTAACTGTAGTCACCACGCTGTACCTTACACCCCCATGACATTTTATAACTGGAAGGTATATGTTTTGTACCTTTTGACCCCCTTCACCCATGTCACTCACCTGGGAAATAGGTGACTTAGGAGATGACGGAGATGATTAAGAGGAGGTCATTAGGGCGGGCCCAAACCCAATGTGACTGGTGTCCTTGGAAAAAGAAGGCATTTAGACCCCGACGCGTATGGAGGAAAGACGATGTGCAGACGCACGAAGAAGGTGGCCCTTGACAAGCCAAGGAGAGAGGCCCTGGGAGGAAACCGTCCCTGATGCCACCTTGATCTTGGACTTGTGGCCTCCCGTCTGTGGTACCTTTTTTTTTTTTTTTTTTTTAGTGGTACGCGGGCCTCCCTTTGCCGTGGCCTCTCCCCTTGCGGAGCACAGGCTCCGGACGCGCAGGCTCAGCGGCCACGGCTCACGGGCCCAGCCGCTCCGCGGCACGTGGGATCTTCCCGGACCGGGGCGCGAACCCGGTTCCCCTGCATCGGCAGGCGGACGCGCAACCACTGCGCCACCAGGGAAGCCCCCGTCTGTGGTACTTTTAGGGCAGCCCTAGCAAACCAATTCAGTGGGTTTTTCTAACACCCTGCAGAGGGCTGCAGAGAAGAGGAATGAAACAGGGCTGCTCATCACAGAAGCCCTGTCCACTGGCGATGGCTCCTTTACTTAGTCCATCTTGATGGCTCTGACTCCTGATTTGAAAAATTTAAGTTGTCGGTTCCCTAGAGTTTGAAAAAAGTTCTGAAAAGTTAAATGGACAGAACTTAAAGGAGTTATTTTATGTGAGAGTTAGTAGGGCCCTAAGAGGAACTCTCCACCTTCCTTATTTTACAGATGAGGTAATGGTACCAGATGTGGCCGCCCCCGGGGCTGGGCTGGGGTAACTGACTAGAGCATTGCTGCCTAATGAGGAAGCAGAATAGAAGCCCTGCTCTTGAGCGCCTCACATCAATCTGGATGTTCCTAAGTCCTTCAGGGCCCCGAGGAGGGGTCTGGAGCGTGTCTGGAGTAGGAGCGGAGCAAGAATCCTGGATGTACTTTCTCCTCTCCATGCCCTCTCTCCCCACCGTTCCTCCAGCGTGGAAGAAGCAAACATTTCTCTTATGTCTCATCCTTTCCAGAAAGACAGCGGGCCCCAGGGCTGAATCCGGGTGATGAACACTCCTCCCTTGCCTGGGATTCAGGGGTTCGCTGCTAAAACCTTAACCGTCCTGGGCAAACTGGGATGAGGTGGGCAGCCTTGGCTTAGCTCTCTCAGGCCCCCGGGCTTTCATTCCACACACATGGAGAGGAACCCGGTGATGTGTTGAATTGAACTTGGGTTTGTGTTTTCTAAAGACAATGAAGAAATCTCTTTGGCTTGGGAGGTCTCAGGGAGGGGAAGAGGGTAGGGGCAAGATAGAGGCAGGGCATTAAGAGTACAGGCTATTGCGTATAAAATAAATAAGCTGCAAGGTTATACGGTACAGCACAGGGAATATAGCCGATATTTTATAATAACTGTATATGGAGTATAAACGTTAAAAACTGTGAATCACTATATTGTACACCTGAAACTGACATGATATTGTACATCAGCTGTACCTCAATTAAAAAAAAATAATTTTAAATAATTTTAAAAAGGATTCTTGAGCTCAGAGTGGCAAAAATGGATGAGAATCACCCCTGATGGAATGCTGTCTTCCTGAGGCTTTTATTTTTCCCTGCTGGAGGTGCGCTCTGTAGTGTAGAAACGGAAGAGCCTCGGCAACAAAGCCGGCTCAGAACAATTTCCAGTTTAGGGCTTCCCTGGTGGCGCAGTGGTTGCGCGTCCGCCTGCCGAGGCAGGGGAACCGGGTTCGTGCCCCGGTCCGGGAGGATC
>NC_041220.1:140697536-140699382 GCF_002837175.3 Physeter macrocephalus | reverse complement strand
TTCCAGTTTAGGGCTTCCCTGGTGGCGCAGTGGTTGCGCGTCCGCCTGCCGAGGCAGGGGAACCGGGTTCGCGCCCCGGTCTGGGAGGATCCCACGTGCCGCAGAGCGGCTGGGCCCGTGAGCCGTGGCCGCTGAGCCTGCGCGTCCGGAGCCTGTGCTCCGCAACGGGAGGGGCCACAGCAGAGAGAGGCCCGCATACCACAAAAAAAAAACCAAAACAATTTCCAGTTTACACAGAGGCTCTTTTTGGCTTGTAACATAATTATTATAATACTTACTTGATAACCTTTTTGGAACATATTTATCCATGAACTCTCTAATATTTACTCAACACCTGCTGCAACCCCCTTCTATCCTGTCTTCCTTTACTACAGAGGCAGGAAAGCTAAAAATATTTCCCAGACTCGCTTGTAACTGGGGTTTGAGGTTCCACCAAGCACAACCACATGGCTGGTTTTCCTGGGGCAGCTGGGTTATGTCTATTGTCATGGCATAGTTATTAAAAGTGCCCCCTGGGACTTCCCTGGTGGTCCAGTGGTTAACACTCCGTGCTTCCACTGCAGGGGGCACAGGTTCGATCCCTGGTCAGGGAACTAAGATCCCACATGCCACACAGCAGGACCAAAAAATTAAAAATAAATAAATAGAGTGCCCCCTTCAGTCTCATGGTCCTCACTGGGACTTGAGGACTTGAGGTGGGTGGCTTTGATTGGCTGTTTTGGCAAGTCCCTGGGCAGAAGCATTAATTTTCCAGGGCAGATGTGGCAGTTTCTGATGTGTTATAGGTGTTGAGTGACAGGCAGTGGTGCCAGTGCTACTTCTGCTGTGTCAGCCCTACTGAGTGGTTGGACATTTTCCCAGGATGCTTTGCTTTTGCTTGCGTAGCACCTAAACCCATTTCCCTGGTCTTTCTGGGGAGTCTGTCAGGTTCCTACTATATTTTATCTATTTCATCAATTCCAAGGTGCACCTATTCCCACTTTTTTTGTCTTCGAAATTGGGATGCTTCTTACAATCAATGACATATTATAGTTTAATTCCTAGTGTTATATCTTTCTTCGTGGGTTATATAATAATAGCGTGCCTTACAAATGGTGGCATCGTAGCTTTAATGAACACAAACACCGTATCATGGGTTTTGGTCTGCTTGGGCTGCCATAACGAGATACCATAGGCTGGGTGGCCTAAATAACAGTAGTTTATTTCTCCTAATACAGCCATGCTGGTGGGTTAGGGCTTCAACATATGAATTTTGAGGGGACACAAACATTCAGTCCATAACACTGCTTAAATCAGGTAAAGTAGATTATGTTGTTTGTAACCGAGCACCCTGGACCATATAGAATGCAAACAAGAAAGGAACCTAAGATAAGAGAGCGGGAATTAATGTAATTGAGTCCTAGGTCACTTTTTTCCTTTTTAAAATTCTACCTGGTTTTCTTAAAAAAAAAAAAAATGTTGTGTGAATCAGGGCTTTCTAGCAGAGAATAAGGGGTATTTTGCAATGCCCAACAGTTTCTCTTTTTCTTTTTTTTGGCCATGGGGTGGCAAATAGGATCTTAGTTCCCCGACGAGAGATCGAACCCTTGCCCCCTGCAGTGGAAGGGTGGAGTCTTAACCACTGGACCGCCCGGGAAGTCCCCTGACAGTTTCTTAAAAACCTGTATTTCTTTCTTTTTTTTAACATCTTTATTGGAGTATAATTGCTTTACAATGGTGTGTTAGTTTCTGCTTTACAACAAAGTGAATCAGTTATACATACACATATGTTCCCATATCTCCTCCCTCTTGCGTCTCCCTCCCTCCCATCCTCCCTATCCCACCCATCTAGGTGGTCACAGAGCAC
>NC_041220.1:140671278-140697456 GCF_002837175.3 Physeter macrocephalus | reverse complement strand
ATGCGGCTGCTTCCCACTAGCTATCCACCCTACGTTTGGTAGGGTATATATGTCCATGCCACGCTCTCGCTTCGTCACAGCTTCCCCTTCCCCCTCCCCGTGTCCTCAAGGTCATGCTCTATAGCCAGGACATGGAAGCAACCTAAGTGTCCATCGACAGATGAATGGATAAAGAAGATGTGGCACATATATACAATGGAATATTACTCAGCCATAAAAAGAAACGAAACTGAGTTATTTGTAGTGAGGTGGGTGGACCTGGAGTCTGTCATACAGAGCGAAGTAAGTCAGAAGGAGAAAAACAAATACCGTATGCTAACACATATATATGGAATCTAAGAAAAAAAAAATGTCATGAAGAGCCTAGGGGTAGGACCGAAAAAAACCTGTATTTCTCATCTCCTTCCGGAATGCCCTAAGCTTTTCTCTGTCACTTACCTTCTATCACTTTATTACATTTGAATTTCTCACCACTCCTTCCTTTTTAAATCATAAAAGAAACTCTTACGAGACCTAATTGTTATGTAGCGTTGTGGGTTTTTAAAAATAATTAATTAATTAATTAATTTTTGGCTGCGTTGGGTCTTCGTTGCTGTGCGCGGGCCTTCTCTAGTCGCGGCGAGCGGGGGCTGCTCTTCGTTGCGGTGCGCGGGCTTCTCATTGCGGTGGCTTCTCTTGTTGCGGAGCACGGGCTCTAGGCGCGCGGGCTTCAGTAGTTGTGGCTCGCGGGCTCTAGAGCGCAGTCTCAGTAGCTGTGGCGCACGGGCTTAGTTGCTCCACGGCATGTGGGATCTTCCTGGACCAGGGATCAAACCCAAGTCCCCTGAACTGGCAGGAGGATTCTTAACCACTGCGCCACCAGGGAAGTCCCGCATTGTGGGTTTTTTTTTAAAAAAAAAATTGTTTTCCCACAACACGGTCCAGGACCAAGCAGATGTATGCAAATCCAGTCGATCTGCAATATCACTATCATCACCACCATTATCACCAAAAGTAGGTAAGTGTGCATGTGATTACTGTGGTGTCATCAAGTCCTACTGTTCTTTTTTCTGCCGTGTCTCTTGAATTGGCTTCTTTCCATCCACACTGGCACTCTCCTGGCTGGGGTCTCGCAGTCTCTCGTCTGGATAATTGCAGCATTCTCCCTGCATCTAGCTTTGTCCTTGTTATCCCAGCCTGCTCTCCTTCCAGTGATTGGCCGGTTTCTCAGGCATCTTAGGAGGCTTGGGTCTTGGGAGTTGTGGCTGAGCAGAGCAGGAAAAAGGAAAGAAGGAAAGAAGGGCGTGTTAGACATTTTCGCTAACCAGGCATTCATTTATATTCATTTTTTTGCTCAAGGGCTGGAAAAATTCCCACAAGAAAAAAAAACCCCCAAACAAAAAACTGAACCTTGTCCATCCTTGTCAGGAGGTTCTGACATAAACCAGATTGTAGGAAATGTACTAGTGCATGTGAACACACACACACACACACACACACCACACACACTGATTTGGAATTCATGATAGGAAATCTGGTACAGTGAGAGCCAACCTGAGATCAAGGACTAAGCATTTGTTGGGGATGATGGTTCTACCTGCAAGTTTTACCTGACTACATGTATGAGTCCTGGGAGAAAGAGCCGACTGTATTATTTAGGGTAAAACTAGACCATTGTAATAAAGAGACTCACAATAATCACATAGCTTAAAGAAGACAGAAGTTTCTTTCTTTGTTAGCCACAGTCCAAGGTGAGCTCTGCTCCATGAGCTCATTCAGGGACTCAGGTACCCAGTTTTCTCTTCTATCTCCTAAATCCTGGGGTCCGATTACATGGTTGGAACTGAGTCACAATTAGTCAATATTCTAGTTTGAGTGGAGGGAGCACACGTATAATATTCTAAGGCCTGGCCCTGGAAGTGGCATGTGTCATTTATGCCCGTGTTCCATTGGTGAGAAGTCATATGGCCTCATCTACCTACAAGGGAGGCTGGGAAATGTAATCCCTAGCTAGGTGGCCACACGTCCATCTATAACTCCATAATTATGGCAGGTGGAGAGAATGGACTTTGGGGGGGGCACTCTGATACACTGAGGATATGTGAATATGTAGAGTTATGATGCCTTGGGATCTGGATGATTTTGCCATTGGACAACCTTGCATTGTGTTCTCTCTTTCTCTCTTCGAAGGGGACTTCCTAGTTCTAGCATCCAGGACTGAGGTGGTGGTAGTTTCAATGGTCATGGAGTCCTCTGTTGAAGGATATGTGTGGGCTCCTTCACCACCAGTCATGGTGGTAGTAATTTGCCACCAGGATTGATTGAAAAACTCATGTAAGCAACCCTGGAGGGATTTTGGAAATATACAGGAAGAGGAACCCTAGGAAAAGACTGGACTTGCTGTTACTCAAGCAGTGGATACTCAGAGTATTCAGACCTGGGATAATTATTCAAATATGGCCTCATTTATACTCTTAGGCAAATGAAGCCTGGGCATATTCCATTCCCAGACTTAAGTTATCATTGTTATTTTGCATAAGAAAAACCTGTCTGTCTCCTCTTGCTGCCAGGATAAAGTGCAAACTCTTTAGCATAATATTCAAGGCTTCTCACCTTCTCAAGTCTGACTGTAACCAACCCTTCACATCTAATCTTTGCTCACCACCCTCCGTGCCCTGGCTGCATGGTATTAATTCCTCTCCTCCAGATGTGACAGGTGTTTTCCTGCCTCTATGCCTTTGCTTTTATTGTTTCAGATGCGTAGAATGCCCTTCCTGTCCTGGACTAATCTTACTCATCCTTCAAGTCCCGTAGCAACTAATAATAATGATGATAGCTAATACTTAAGCACTTGTAGTATGCCTGGCACTGTTCTAAGAACTTTACAAGGTTTATCTCTTTTAATTTTCACAACAGATATGAGAGAGTTACTCTTATTACCCTCATTTTACCATTGAAGAAACAAGGGCATAAGGAAATCACTTAGGGGACTTCCCTGGCGGTCCAGTGGTTAGGACTCGGCACTTTCACTGCCGTGGCTTGGGTTCAATCCCTGGTTGGGGAACTAAGATCCCCCAAGCCAGGGGAAAAAAGAAAGTCACTTAGGAAGTGAGTTTCAGAGCCAGAATTTGAACCCAGGAGGTTAACGCCAGAGTTGAGCTCTTGACCAGTATGTTGCATGAAGTTCCCCCACCCCTGAGCCCACCCCAATTAATCTTTTCTGTGCTTCCATGAGCCCAAACTGGGTTAAAGATAGTTGGTTTCTATTTTTGCATTCTGCTTGTTGGTATACTCTCTAACATTTAGTAGAAGTCAACAAATGTGTGATGGTGAGTTTTAGGTGTTAACTTGGCTAGGCTATAGTACCAGTTATTCAATCAAACACTAATCTAGGTGTCGCTATGAAGGCATTTTGTAGATGTGATTAACGGGTACAGTCCGTTGACTTAATTTATTTTTCTTCCAGTCTTATTGAGATATAATTGACATAATGCACTGCATAAGTTTAAGGTGTGTACAACATGATAAATATAATTAACACTGCTGTATGTTACATCTGAAAGTTTTTAAGAGAGTAAATCCTAAGAATTTGCATCATGAGAAGAATATTTTTTCTATCTCTCTTTTTTTTTTTTTTTTTTTTTTTGCGGTACACGGGCCTCTCACCGTTATGGCCTCTCCCGTTGCGGAGCACAGGCTCCGGACGCGCAGGCTCAGCGGCCACGGCTCACGGGCCCAGCAGCTCCGCGGCATATGGGATCTTCCTGGACCGGGGCACGAACCAGTGTTCCCTACCTCGGCAGGTGGACGCTCAACCACTACGCCACCAGGGAAGCCCTTCTATCTCTTTAATTTTATATCTATATGAGATGACAGATGGTCACTAAACTTGTGATAATCACTTCATGATGTATTAAATCAAATCACTATGCTGTACACCTTAAACTTATACAAAGCTGCATGTCAATTATATCTCAATAAAACTGGAAGGAGAGAAAAAAAGTTTAAGATGTACAGGATAATGATTTGATTTATATATATCACGGAATGATTATCACAATAAGTTTAGTGAACATCGATCATCTCGTATAAATACAAAATTTATTACTGTTTATCTTATAACTGGAAGTTCGTACCTTTTGACTGCCTTCATCCATTTCCTCCCTCCAGTCCTCTGGTAACCACAAGTCTGATCTCTTTTTCTATGAGTTTGTTTGTTTTCGAAGTATAATTGACTGGCAATGCTATGTTTGTTCCTGTTACACAGCATAGTAATTTTTTTCTATACATTTCAAAATGGCCACCAAGATAAGTCTAGTTATAATATATCACCGTACAAAGATATCACTTAGTTATTGATTATATTCCCCAGACTGTACATTTCACACCCGTGACTCATTTATTTTGCAACTGGCAGTTTGTACTTTTAATTTCCCTTTCCTGTTTCTTTCCTCCCGCTAACTTCCTCTCCTCGGTAACCACCTGTTAGTTCTCTGTATCTATAACTCTGTTTCTATTTTATTATGTTAGTTCATTTGTTTTGTTTTTTAGATTCCACATATAAGTGAAATCTTACAGTATTTGTCTTTCTCTGTCTGACTTATTTCACTTAGCATAATACCCTCTAGATCCATCCGTGTTGCCGCAAATGGCAAGATTTCATTCTTTTTTTATGGCTGAGTAATATTCCGTTGTGTGTATATACCACATCTTCTTTACCCATTCATCTACTGATGGGACACTTGGGTTGCTTCCATATTTTGGCTAGATATTGTAAATAATGCTGCTATGAACGTAGGAATGCAGCTATCTTTTCTAATTAGTATCTCTGTTTTCTTTGGATAAATACCCAGGAGAGGAATTACTAGATCATATGGCTATTTTTAACTTTTTGAGGAACCTCCATACTGTTCTCCATAGTGGCTGCACCAATTTACATTCCCACCAACAGTGCACGAGGGTTCAGTTTTCTCCACATCCTGGCCAGCACTTGTTATTTGTTGTCTTTTTGGTAATAACCATTCTGACAGGTGTGAGGTGATGCTTCACTGTGGTTATAATTTGCATTTCCCTGATGATTAGTGATGTTGAGCATCTCTTCACGTTCACAATCAGTTGACTTTAAGGATACTGTCCTTGATATCTGGATGGGCCTATTTCAAGAAGATGAAAGACTTTAATTGCAAAACTGATGTTTCCATGAGGGCTGTAGTGACTTTCCAGCCTGCTGGCCTGCTCCATGGATTTCTGACTTGCCTAGCCAGTCCCCATAATTTCGTCAGCCAAATCTTCGCAATAAATCTCTGTCTGTCTTTCTCTTGTAGAACTCTGGCTGATACAGTTTGTTGCACTTAATGACGTAGGCTGGTTTATAAGGTATTAATAACCTTGTTGTTTCTTCAGTTCTAAGTCTACTCTTGACCTCCTCCAGGATACATTTCGGGACTTTTCAGGTTTCCCGAAGTTTTTAATATAATCACATTTGAACACACTCCAAGTTTTCTCCTAGATCACATATTCTTCAAGAATTAAAGGGTTCTTTTGCAGCATCTTCAAAACCCCAAACTGACTGTCATTTCAACAGAAATGTATTTAACTATGAGGCAAATGAGGCTTAAAGCTTCAGGGCTACTCTCTTGTATGGACCCTTCCAGGCTCTGGGAGATCCCTAGCCATGTCCATGTGTTCACGTGGACATCTGTTTTTCATAAAGTTTGTAAGAGCAAGCTATTGGAAGATGTGAATTTGGAAAGAGATTTTGCAACATTTTAATACTTTTGAGAAGTTATAGATTTGATTTGGATCTACATGAAGGGTCTCTTCTTTAGTTATCTTAAATATTTTTATTAAAGAAAGGAGAGAATTATGAGAAAAATAAGTGGAATGTGAAACAAGAGTGAGAAAGAGGAGTGACAAGATCAATAGAAAATTTTCAGATATCAAGAAGTGAATTGTAATAAAAATGTTCAAAGCATGCCTAAGGTGGTAGTCCATTGAGAGGAAGAAGTAAATTCTGAATAGAAATAATGAATAAGGTCTTAGATCATTTGATAACATAACTGATGAAGAGGAGAAAATCACATAAACATATTAGGAAAAGGTTTAAAATACTGATTAGGAAAAGATTTATAAAATCCTGATATTGATGAAGACAATATAAAATCCCTAATATGGATATTATTGACAAACTAATAAACTAATAAATTGAGGATATTTTACTGACAAACTATTTAATGAAATGTCAATGAGTTGGTTAGTATTTAAGATTAGCCACTGCTCAAGGAAACCTGAAATGCCCTGAAATTTTACATCTCATTTATGAAAGAAACTGGTTTGAGGTATTTTTGAATTTGACAATAATGCTAAACAGTTTATATGGCTTCAATAATCAGTCGTGACGCTAAAAGAAATCTTTCTAACCTATCAATAATAAAGACACATTTTGATCAGTCATAATGGAGGAAGGACTGAATTATCTCTTTATTCCTTCTATAGAAAGTGTTTTTATAAAATCTCATGATAGGAAGAGGCAAAGGATACACAACCAAAAAACGTAACAAAAGATGTATTTCAGAAGTGTGCCAGTGGACTTCCCCGGTGGTCCAGTGGTCAGGACCCTGTGCTTTCACTCTCAGGGGCCGGGGTTCAATCCCTGATCTGGGAACTAAGGTCCCGCTAGCCCTGCAGTGCAGCCAAAAAAAAAAGGAAAAACGGTGTCAGGTAGTTAATTAGTAAAAATATCAAGTTATTTTTCTACTTTTGGTGATTATGGTGTTTGACTGATTTAAAATATTTCTGATTTCTTTTTTGTTCCAAATAGATATTAACTATTTTAATATTAATAATATTTTAATTTAAAAATTCTTTTTCTTATAGAGGACCCCCAAATGTAAGATCACTGGGTTCCCCAAAACCTGGTTTTCAACTTTCAAGAATTCTTTTTCTCTTATTTTTTGCCTTTTTCCCTCCAAGAACTCGAGGTTAGATTTCCAGGTTTCCAAAGAGTAAGATGTCATGCAGAGAGCCACAAGATAACTTCATGGCAAGCTTAGTTCAAGTTTGCATGTCCGTAAACTGACAAATTATTACATACCATGAATCTATGGAGCTGCTTGAGTGTAACCAGTACCTCAAATGTTGAATTAGCAAATTACAAGAACTTAGCAGAAAGGCTTTGCCCTTGGGGAGAGTTACCTGGTCTTCGGGATCTCCCAAGGACCCTCATGTCGTGATTTGGATGCCAGCTTTCAAACGTCCTATTCCAGTGCCTCAAAGAAGGAAGGGCCTTTCATCCTTTGAAACTGGAAAATACATGTCAAATAGATGTGACAGGGTCCAGCTCTTTCTCAGTTGGTCAAGCATTCTCAGCTCCCTTACTGTATCCAGAGATAGCTTATTGACAACAGGGAACTTTTTTTCTTTGAATTTCATTTTATTTTTTTTTTATACAGCAGGTTCTTATTTGTTATCTAGTTTATACATATTAGTGTATACATGTCAATCCCAATCTCCCAATTCATCACACCACCACCACCACCACGCCCCGCCACCTTCCCCCCTTGCTGTCCGTACTCTACATCTGTGAACAGGGAACTATTTTTTTGTTTTTTTTTAAAAAATAAATTTATTTTAATTTCTTTATTTTTGGCTGCATTGGGTCTTCGTTGTTGTGTGCGGGCTTTCTCTAGTTGTGGAGAGCGGGGGTTGCTCAGCAGTTGTGGCGCAGGAGCTTAGCTGCTCCGCCGCATGTGGGATCTTCCCGGGCCAGGGCCCGAACCCGTGACCCCCGCATTGCGCAACCACTGCGCCACCAGGGAAGCCCTGGCAGGCAGATTCTTAACCACTGCGCCAGCAGGGAAGTCCCTGGGGAACTATTTTTAATGGTGTAATCCCCACTCGAGCAAGCGGAAATGGTCTGGTTATTGATGTGTATCTATTTAGAAAGATTTTTGCCTAACTGGTGGAACAGATAAGGTCAAAGAGGATAATCTCCTCTGTGACGAAATATTCAAGTTCCTGCTGTGGAATATCGAAACGAGTATCTTTTTCTTTAAATCTAGAGATGGGGTGTGGGCATATGGGGAGAAACTTCCCTGCATATTGCGCTCTCTCAGATGGATATTAATAGGGAATGCCTGGGCTCTGCAATGACCTTGACAGTAATGTAGCTGGCCTTAGCTCTTTTTTTTTTTTGCGGTACGCGGGCCTCCCTCTGCTGTGGCCTCTCCCGTTGCGGAGCACAGGCTCCAGACGCGCAGGCTCAGCGGCCACGGCTCACGGGCCCAGCCGCTCCGCGGCACGTGGGATCCTCCCGGACCGGGGCACGAACCCGCGTCCCCTGAGTCGGCAGGCGGACTCTCAACCACTGCGCCTCCAGGGAAGCCCCGTGGCCTTACCTCTTTTAATTGTCACAGGTGAGTGTCTGTCCGCTTTTCTGCTTTGCTTCTTGCTCCCTTTGTGGATCAGAGAATACAGGCGTACATCCCTGGTAATTAGCAGTGATACGAGACACCAGGGATACTGTAGAAATTCGTCCATTGGCATGTGGGGGTCTGTCCAAGATGACACCAATTAACATCATCTTCTGTTTCTCCTCTGTATTTACCTTGCATTGGGGTCAGAATGTACTACTTGCTGTTCAGTACAAGCAGAGGTGTGCAGTTCTTCCCTGGTGGTCCAGTGGCTGAGGCTCTGCACTCCCAATGCAAGAGGCCCGTGTTCGATCCCTGGTCAGGGAACTAGATCCTGCATGCGGCAACTAAAAGATCCCACATGCCGCAACGAAGATCCCGCATGCAACAACTAAGACCCGGCACGGCCAAATAAATAAATAAATAATAAATGTTAAAAAAAACCCCAAAACAGCTGTGCTCAGGACACTCAGGATCTGTGATTTCGTTCATGGAATTACCTTGGCCTGGCACGCCCTTTCTTCCTGTTTGCACGTGTCAAACATTTTATTCATAACTTGATCATCTCAACCAAATCGCTTCTGTTCCTTCTATAGGATTGCCTGCTTCGTTGAGTCGCTACATTAGCACCTGATTACATTTCAAGTAAGGCCTTGCCTGGTCCACCCGTGTCACTGCAACACAGACATGGCCCACGTGAGGCATCTGCATATGTCAGTGACATTGGCAGTGACTGCTTCCTCCTGCATTAGGTTTGATTACTGTCTACCTGCCCAGCCTGGAAAAATTCCCATGACGACAAGCTACTAGTACTCAGGGGCAGCTGATCATCACCGATCTCTTTCAGTTTCACTTTAAAGTGAAAATTACTTTTCTGACCTCAGGGAAAAGCCATATTTCATCTCTAAGGTGTTATGACCCTACCTTGTCCCATACAAATTGCTTTTAGGACCAGCCTGTTTCTTTAGACAAAATGTGCCTTAAAACATCCCAGCTTTTCTAAATATCCAAAGAGAAAAGAATCTCTCTCTTAATTTCAAAGTTTCTTCTTGCAACTTCCACGATACCAGCCTTTTATTTCCCTCTTGCAGTTATTATTGTATTAGAATGGAAGCGTTTAAAAGTTATGGTCTGGGGCTTTCCTGCTTCCACGATACCAGCCTTTTATTTCCCTCTTGCAGTTATTATTGTATTAGAATGGAAGCGTTTAAAAGTTATGGTCTGGGGCTTCCCTGGTGGTCCAGTGGTTAGGACTCCGCGCTTCCACTGCAGGGGCCACGGGTTCCATCCCTGTTCGGGGAGCTAAGATCCCACATGCCGCAGGGCGAGGCCAAAAACAAACAAAAAAGTTATGGTTACAAACCTAGGTCTCAGGCAACGTATGTATTTCAAGTTCTTTTATTACCCACTAGATGTCACTCTCTACCTGGTGAATTTCAGAGCTAAGCCTTGTGGTGAGTTAATTAGAAAAGAAAGCTCTTTGGAAAAGAGTTTGTAAGTGGCTGCAAAACATATTTTCAATTACTTTCAAATAGGACATTTACCCCCCAGTGTCTGCAAGAGGCATTCATTATTTCTTTGGTAAAAAGAAACCCTTCAAAACTCATTGGAGGAAAGGGTAAAATCTGTGGGAGTCTTCTTTTTCCAACCATAGCTGGGTTGAAATCGGACTTGCCTCTGAAATGATTTCCCCAGAAAAGGACAGCGCCGTAGCAGCGCCGTAGACGGATGTTAGCATTTGAATCTGTTCCTAGAGATGCAGGGGATTCCCACACCCAGCCCTCTCCACACCCCCTCAGAAAGAAGGAAGCATCATTGACTTAATTTCATTTTCTGGATTTAACTGGCATTTTCAATCATGAAATGCATGTGTGGACCTTTTAACTGGATGGCCGAGGTGAAGGAAACGTAAAGAATTAACAATGCGGGGCTTCCCTGGTGGTGTAGTGGTTGAGAGTCCGCCTGCCGATGCAGGGGACGCAGGTTCGTGCCCCGGTCCGGGAGGATCCCACATGCCGCGGAGCGGCTGGGCCCGTGAGCCGTGGCCGCTGAGCCTGCGCGTGTGGAGCCTGTGCTCCGCAACGGGAGAGGCCACAACAGAGAGAGGCCCGTGTACAGCAAAAAAAAAAAAAAAAGAATTAACAATGAGTAAAGGAAGTTCTCCTTTTTTCCCCCTTCCTATTTAAAAAAAAAAGTGAGGGAATTCCCTGGTGGTCCAGTGGTTAGGACTTCACACTTTCACTGCCCTGGGCCGGGGTTCAATCCCTGGTCGGGGAGCTAAGATCCCACAAACCAGTGTGGTGTTGCGGGGGGGAAAAAAGAAGAAATATAATTGACTTACGATAGGAAGTTCTTTACTTTCAGGTTGTTTAGGCTGAAACACTAGGCAGTGCTTCATGGGTTTTATTCCAGAAGGTTGACTGAAGAGGAATTCTCTCGAACTTGAACAAGGCACGTTAGTGTGGTATTGCTTTGTTTAAATTCTCTCATGATTTTTACACCATGGATGTTCATAAATTCCAAAACTTCTTTACAATTTCAAAACTTCCAAGGGACATAGGAAGCATCTTGGTGGTTTGCTGGCGATATTGGCTTTGGTAAACCCTGGGCATATGAACTGGCCAGGGATTCCAGAACTGATTTTCATTTTAAGAACTTTACACGTTTTAGATATTAATGTAAAGTAGCTCACATCCCCAGCATTCCTGAAACCACAATATTCCCCAAATGACAAAAATAAAGGTGACAGTTTAAAGTATAGGCCTGAAATTTCAAGTGTGAACCGACTTGCTCTCTACTTCCTGGAAATCTGTGGGTCAACCACACTTGGAACTAGCACGCACCCAGCAAAGATTTGTGGCATGTTTGAGTGACGTGCCATCATTTTGACAGAAACTTGAGGTGTGATTTGCATACACGAACCAAAAAAAATTGTGAGGTTTTACCAAAAATTGTTATGTTTGTGTGCTTTGAATTTAATAGAATACTCATATAGGTCTCAGTCTTGGGCGTGACTGGACGACTTGTGGCTGTCCCCAAACCATTATTCCTAAACCATAACTTGACCTTGTTTAGCTGATAGCTTAGAACGTGACATGCTTAGTTTTCACGTGTACGTGTCTCTGTGTGATGACGTTTTGAGGCAACCGTCGGTGTTCTTGTTCGGGTCCCTGTGAGACTGGGTTTGAATTATACCTGTAACTTTTTCTTCCCAAATTCCAACTTTCCGTATTTGGAGATTCCTCAAAGCGGGAGAAATAGATACAAAAATAAATTGCATTCATTGCATTCCATAAGAATTTAGAAACTGATTACTATCTCTTAATAAAGAGCTTTTTCTCATTATAAAAGTAGTACACATACATTGTTGGAATTTGGAAAGTAGAGATAGGCACACAGAAGTATATACACCCTACCCATAGTTCTACCATCCAGAGATTTCAATGTTCATATTTTGGTGATTTATTGATATTTGGTTGATATATTTCTAGTTTTGTCATCTATCTATCTATCTATCTATCTATCTATAAACTGTGATCATGTCGTGCATACCATTTTGTTAAACTACTTCTGTCTCATTTTCCTTGTAATTAAATATTCTTCTACAACAGTTTTTTTTATTGAAGTATAGTTGATTTACAATACTGTGTTAGTTTCAGGTGTACAGCCTACTAATTTGGTTATATATGTATATGCTTTTTTTCGATTCTTTTCCATTATCGGTTATTGTAAGATATTGAATGTCGCTCCCTTGCTATAGAGTAAATCCTTGTTGTTTACCTATTTTATATATGGTACTGTGTATCTGTTAATCCTATACTCCCAGTTTATCCCTACCTCCACCCCCTCCCCTTTGGTAACCACAAGTTTGATTTCTATGTCAGTGAGTCTGTTTCTGTTTTGTAAATAAGTTCATTTGTACTATTTTTTTAGATTCCACATATCAGTGATGTCACATAATATTTGTCTTTCTCCTTCTGACTTACTTCACTTAGTATGATAATCTCTAGGTCCATCCACGTTGCTGCAAATGGCATTATTCTATTCTTTTTTATGACTGAATAGTATTCCATTGTATATATGTACCCACATTTTCCTTATCCATTCATCTGTCGATGGACATTTAGGTTACTTCCATGTCTTGGCTGTTGTTCTACACCATGATTTTTAATGGCCTGAAAGTGTTTTGTTATTTGGACAGTTTTAAAACCCAGTTCTCAATGGTTGGACAGTCTCATAGCTATCGCATCATGTATATTCATGATTAGTTCTTTAGGACAAAAACTGTAAGTGGAAGTTTTAGGGTCCAAGGCATGAATATTTTTAAGGTTCTTCCATGTTACAAATTACCTTATCTTTAAAAATGTCAATTTACATTTATTTCTACCAGTGGTACACAAACATTCCTGGGTCTTTGCACTGTTGCCTTAGAAATGTTTTTATAGTGATTTCCAATGCTTTCCCCTCATTTGCTAGTAAAAAAAACAGGCAGGTGTGCTTAACATCAGCCTTAAGATAAATGTCTTAGCACATTAGTAAAGGAAATTTTATACTAGATTAAAGCAAGAGCGAATAAACAATAAAAGTAATAGTACTGTATCTCTGACTCTGTGTATTTATTACAGCAGAACAGTTTCGTTTTAATTACTGGTGATAAATACTTCATGGTCTACTAATAAATGTTGTGCAGTATATCTTGAAAAATGCACTAAACTCTTTGTTGGGTGAGAATTCACAACAGTTCTTTGTCTCTAAATCTTTGTTGAAAAGAAGGGTAAAATTGCCTTTTTTTTCTGGTGAGAATTATTGGCAAGACTGATAAGGAAGTGAGACTTGGCAAGGTTTTGAAATAATTACAGCCATCAGGACAAAATTGGGAAAACACACCTGCACATTAATGTAGCACTAATATTATGTCAGATCAGTGCTTAAAACAAAATTAAGCATTAAACACAATCCTTAAGAAATAAATGAAAAAGTTAAGAAAAAGTTAGTTTAGAAATAAAACCATGTCAGTACATGGCTACGTTTGAAAATGTATTGCTGGGGCTTCCCTGGTGGTGCAGTAGTTAAGAATCCGCCTGTCAATGCAGGGGACACAGGTTCGAGCCCTGGTTCGGGAAAATCACACAGACCGCGGAGCAGCTAAGCCCGCGAGCCACAACTACTGAGCCTGCGCTCTAGAGCCCGCGAGCCACAACTACTGAAGCCCGCATGCCTAGAGCCTGTGTGTGCTCTGCAACAAGAGAAGCCACTGCAATGAGAAGCCCATGCGCTGCAATGAAGAGTAGCCCCCGCTCGCCACAACTAGAGAAAGCCGCGCACAGCAACAAAGACCCACTGCAGCCAAAAAAAAAAAAAAAAAAAATTATTAAAAAAAAAAAAGAAAATGTATTGCTGAATAGATTAGTCATGAACTTACATCTGGGAGGCTTTGACCTACTGTTCTCAGTAAAGTTGGCAAAATTGGGCCAAAATATTCAAGTCAGAAAACATTTAGGTTCTAATCTTCATTTGTGCTGATTTTAGTGGTATTCTTGGGAATCAGGAAGAAATTCCTTTTTATTCACTTTTTGAAATTTTCTTATTCTTCTCTTTTTCCTAGCTCATATTGAAAGAAATCAAAATGGAAATAGCTCCCCCCCCGATTTACAAAAAGAATACACACTCATTGTGAAGATAATTATACAACACAGAAAAGCATAAAGAAGAAAGGAAAAAAATCATTAAAAGTACCACTACCCAAAGATAACTACTGCTAATATTTGGTGACCATCTTTCCACACGGCTGACTCTCTTCTCTCAAAAGACACAAAATTTTATACAAATGTGATTGTGCTACATACAGTGTTCAGTAACCTTCTTTTCTTTTTATAGAGATATACGTCGTGACCATATTTTGAGGTCAATATGTATAGATCCACAGCATCATTTTTAATGACTACTTAATATTCTGTTGTAGAGATGTGCAGTAAATGATTTTAATTTATTATCTTAACATTTGAATTTTTAAAAATTACAAGAAGGATATATGCTTCTGAAATGTTTTTTTCCTGAAATTTCAGAAGTGCGTAAAGTAAAAGTCTCATTTATTTTCTCTCTCCTCCAATTAATTCCACTTCCCAAGGGTGATCCTAAAATATGATCTCCTCCAGAAATATTTATAAGAATATATATAACTTTAATACACACATTTTCCCCCCAAATGGGATCATTTTATGTTCTATAATTTGCTTTTTAAAAAAATTTCACAATACACTGTGTACATTTTCCATATATATATATATGTTACATCTATACAGATAAAGTTATCTAACTCTTGTTGTTTTTTTCTTTACACATTTTCCCCCCAAATGGGATCATTTTATGTTCTATAATTTGCTTTTTAAAAAAATTTCACAATACACTGTGTACATTTTCCATATATATATATGTTACATCTATACAGATAAAGTTATCTAACTCTTGTTGTTTTTTTCTTTGGTATGCGGGCCTCTCACCGTTGTGGCCTCTCCCGTTGCGGAGCACAGGCTCCGGACGCGCAGGCTCAGCATCGGCAGGCGGACTCTCAACCACTGCGCCACCAGGGAAGCCCTATCTAACTCTTTTTTAACATCTGTATATGCAGTATGGATTTACCATAATTGATTGAACTTATACCCTATAGATGGATATTTAGATTATTTTAATTTTTAGGTAGTCTAAACAATGCTATAGTGAACAATCTTGCATATTCATATTTATAAATGTCCTATTATCTCTTTTGTAGATTCCTAACAATGCTATTGCTGAATCAAAGGCATTCTTTTTTAAAAAGTTAATTAATTAATTAATTAATTAATTAATTTTTGTCTGTGTTGGATCTTCATTGCTGCGTGTGGGCTTTCTCTAGTTGTGGTGAGCAGGGGCTACTCTTTGTTTCAGTGCACGGGCTTCTCATTGCGGTGGCTTCTCGTGTTGCGGAGCACAGGCTCTAGGAATGCAGGCTTTAGTAGTTGTGGCTCATGGGCTCTGGAGCGTGGGCTCAGTAGTTGTGGAGCACAGGCTCAGTAGTTGTGGCGCACGGGCTTAGTTGCTCCGTAGCATGTGGGATCTTCCCGGACCAGGGCTCGAACCAGTGTCCCCTGCCTTGGCAGGTGGGTTCTTAACCACTGTGCCACCAGGGAAGTCCCCATTCTTATTTAATATTGATTTGTGTAGTTAACTGTCCTCCACTTACATTCCACTTCAAGCCTGTACTAGCTGCTGATATTTTCATTTTTATCTTTTCCAAACTTCTGGGTGGAAACTTCCATATCATTGTTATTTTTATTTGCATTTCTTTTGCTAATGAATTGTAAAACATTTTACAATACTTACTGTTGGTCATGTGAAGTTCTTTCATGACGTGCTTATTTGTATCCTAATCTCATGTTTTAACTAGCTGCTGATATTTTCATTTTTATCTTTTCCAAACTTCTGGGTGGAAACTTCCATATCATTGTTATTTTTATTTGCATTTCTTTTGCTAATGAATTTTAAAACATTTTACAATACTTACTGTTGGTCATGTGAAGTTCTTTCATGATGTGCTTATTTGTATCCTAATCTCATGTTTTATTGGGTTGTTTATCTTTCTCTTATTGTTTCATAAGAGCTTTTAAAATGTCAAGGAAATTGTTATTTTTCTGTCATAAATGCCATAAATATTTCATTGGCAGGCGGACTCTCAACCACTGCGCCACCAGGGAAGCCCCATAAGAGCTTTTAAAATGTCAAGGAAATTGTTATTTTTCTGTCATAAATGCCGTAAATATTTTTCAATCAGTTTGTCAACTGTGTTTACATGTTGGGTGCTTTGAAAAAAACATGCAGAAGTTCTAAAAGTATGACACAATTAGGAACTCAGATCAGCTTTTTCTAGTCCATGGAAAAGTCTGACTTGATGTGACACATTCTACTGACACTCTCTTCCTTCTGCTTTAATGAGGAAGGAAAGGAAGGAGGGGTTGCCCTTTCTCTCCGTCATCATTTTCAGCGTGCTTGGCTAATACACGGTTGTAACACAAGTAGGAAAGGAGAAGATAGGATCTCTTGAGTGTTCTTGTTGCTTACAACACTATTGACTTCTTTCCGGCCAAGCTGGTTTGAATGGAAAACGTGGCCTCCTTTTTGTGGGGTGAGGGGGGCCGTCGAGGCACCACTAACTCAGTTGTGATGTAACACTGAGTCCTGTCGCACTCAGTGCATCCTGGGAACACAGGAACCCTATGCAGGGAGCGTTGCCAACAGTATATGCCAGTGGGCGGTAAGGAGTGGTGTGAACCCACATGCACACATCTCTGCTCTCCTCAGGCTCCATGGTCCACTGTATTTCGCTTACAAAACACAAGTTCAAAGATAAAATTGTTAGGGATTTTAAGACGGCAATGATGGAGCATACAATCAAGTGCGAGGCACTTTTGAGTTGGGGGGTTCTGTGTGACTTTGCGGACCCCATGCTAATTCCTGCCGGAGGCTCGGCCTGGGCCATGGTTTAGGGGTCGAGGATGCTGGGGAGAAGAAAGGAACTCTGACTCTACCAGCTGCTGGTAAGAAAGACCCGAGACCCTTCTAATTAACCCATGACATCATCTCATATCTCCAAAGAACCCAGCCCCCCTCTGCAGCCCAGCTCTTCCCCCGCGACATGCACACACATTTCCAGCTGCCTAGGATGTTTAACTTAATGCGCCGTCACTCATTTGAGCAGTGTCTGTAGGGGGCGGTGAAGGATGTGGACAGCAGGTCACGTGCCCAGCCTTGTTCCCGCAGGAATAGGGCCGAGTCCCATGCCCACAAGCCCACAGAAATGCCCTGAAAAAAAGAAAAAGTAGAGAATTTCATCAGCACACCGACAAAATAAACTTTCTTCCTGAAAACATACTCACTTTCTGGCAGAGCGGCTGTCTTTATTCTACCCTAGATACAACTGCATTCCAATGACTGGTGAGGGACCCTTTATACAAGTTTGTAAAATGCTTGAAGAAGCGTCCAGAAAAAAAAAGACACCATGCAAGCATAAGGTACTATTATCACTTGTTTCAAAGTCTGTGTTTTGTTACCAAACATTCTCCCCTGGTGACATATAGATCAGCATGGCTAATTATAAGCAAGGCCATGTGTGGCCTCTCATACCCCATCACTTGCCTACAGAGGTTCCTAGTCTCACTGACTTTCCACATCAGAACGAAACCATCCATAAAAGTGCTGAGAAGCAAACACTGAGGCAAGGCGGATTTGAGTATTCTTTTTTTCCCCTACCAACAAGTCAAGACTCTTAATACCCTAATCCATCAGATCTCCCAGGCAGAAACCACGAATCTTTTTTGTTTTGTTCAGCATACTGGCACAGTGACAAGTTGAGATTACTGTCTGTCGAGAACCTCTCTTGTAACCTCACCAAGTCTCAAGTTCACAACAAGAGCTGAAGCAAATAACCCCGGAATGCAGGTGATTGTTTATTTATGGATTTACCTTGTTAACATACCAGTCTATACCCAAGGCCTTTCGTCAGAACTTCACAAAAAGTAATAGTAACTGACATTCATCACACATCGAGCTTCTCATTCCATTTCCTGTTTCTTTAATAGGTCCCTGTAGAAGGTACAGAAGAAAGCTCAGGCTACTGTCAGACAATCGTATTCCTTCACTCTCTCCCAGCTCATCAAACATTCTTTCGCTGCTGCTTGCTCTATAGAGTGAACCGTATTTTTGAAAGTATGACATGGATCTCGTTTGTAGATATCTTACCAACATTCAGCCACCATTTTCCTTGACCTCACATCATTCTAATCCGTTCTCAACATTCACGATTCTCCTGAGAGCCCTTATGGATCGGGGAGGGAGGCCGGAGACGTAATAACACCTTCCTGCACTTAGCGTCACTGCTCAGGAAATTTTGAAGCACTTACCAGTGTAAACCTCCTCCATTTCTCTGATAAAAATAATGAAAAGTGCTTGGGTTTAGGATGATAGGCTCTCTAAATTCTGATCAGGGTGGACAGATACATTTATCGGAAGAAAGTTTCTTTGTATCAATATAAAGAAATATTTCCAGCTCCTTTCTGCTGCGGGACTTAATTGTCTCCTTCTTCGCCCTCTCCCTGTCTTCCCCCATTTTTTTTTTTTTTTCTGTTCCTATGCTTTAAAAATACTTTTAAAATTGAAGTATAGTTGATTTACAATGTTGTGTTAGTTTCTGCCATAGAGCAAGTTGAATCAGTTATATATATACATATATCCACTCTTTTTTAAAAAAAGAAAGGAATGAATGAATGAATTTTTGGCTGCGTTGGGCCTTCGTTGCTGCGCGCGGGCTTTCTCTAGCTGTGGCGAGCAGGGGCTACTCTTCGTTGCGGTGCACGGGCTTCTCATTGCGGTGGCTTCTCTTGTCGCGGAGCACGGGCTCTAGGCGTGCGGGCTTCAGTAGTTGTGGTGCGTGGGCTCAGTAGTTGTGGCCCGTGGGCTCTAGAGCGCAGGCTCAGTAGTTGTGGCGCACGGGCTTAGTTGCTCCGCGGCGTGTGGGATCTTCCCAGACCAGGGCTCGAACCCGTGTCCTCTGCATTGGCAGGCGGATTCCTAACCACCGCGTCACCAGGGAAGCCCCCTATCCACTCTGTTTAAGATTCTTTTCCTATACAGGTCATTTCAGAGTATTGAGAAGAGTTCCCTGTGCTATACAGTAGGTCCTTATTAGTTATCTGTTTTATATATAGTAGTATGTATATGTCAATCCCAGTCTTCCAATTTATCCCTTCCCCTGTCCCCAGCTTTGCCCCCTGGTAACCAAAAATTTCTTTTCTACATCTGTGACCCTATTTCTGTTTGGTAAATAAGTTAATTTGTACCATTTTTTTTTAGATTCCACATATAAGTGATATCATATGATATTTGAGGCTCAGTAGTTGTGGCGCACGGGCTTAGTTGCTCCGCGGCGTGTGGGATCTTCCCAGACCAGGGCTCGAACCCGTGTCCCCTGCATTGGCAGGCGGATTCCTAACCACCGCGTCACCAGGGAAGCCCCCTATCCACTCTGTTTAAGATTCTTTTCCTATACAGGTCATTTCAGAGTATTGAGAAGAGTTCCCTGTGCTATACAGTAGGTCCTTATTAGTTATCTGTTTTATATATAGTAGTATGTATATGTCAATCCCAGTCTTCCAATTTATCCCTTCCCCTGTCCCCAGCTTTGCCCCCTGGTAACCAAAAATTTCTTTTCTACATCTGTGACCCTATTTCTGTTTGGTAAATAAGTTAATTTGTACCATTTTTTTTTAGATTCCACATATAAGTGATATCATATGATATTTGTCTTTCTCTGTCTGACTTAACTTTACTCAGTATGACAATCTCTAGGTCCATCCATATTGCTGCAAGTGGCATTATTTCATTCTTTTTTTAAGGCTGAGTAACTTTTTTCTTGTTTTGCTTTGAAAATATTTTGAAATATTTCACAATAGAAAAGTCTTTTGAAAATTGATTATTTAATCATTCAGTTCGCTTCCACGTGACAACAGAGCAGTCTTCGAAGTGTTTGGAAGGTCGTCTCAATTACCAAGTCCTTTCCTTGGCTTTGGACATATTCAGGGTCCAGATTTATTCATTCCTTTCCAAATGGTCATATAGGTGCGTATCCAGATACAAATGGAAAGGAGGGTGGGGCTGGAGTGGAGGGAAGGGAAACTCCACAGGCTCAGCTAAGTCTTCCGAGAAACCTGCCTCTCTTCCTTCTCCCCACTCAACCCCTCATACTGCCCTAGGGATTCTCTTTGCTTCTTCCATGATAACCTTTATGTAGCTCAACCACTGCATGTGTCATTTTTTTTGTAACTAACTGTATTACCTGGCATTACCAGTGCAATTATTAATCTTTGTTAAAGTTTAAGGGAACGATTAGAAATAAATATTTCAGTTGCAGTAATTTTCTAAAATTATAGTAATTAATTCAGAGCTATAATAATTTCCAACTTAGTAACAAAGCTTCCTTGCATGCTACATTTTTCATTCAGTTAGCTGGAACGCATAGAAATCTGTATTGGAAGGGGAGACCCCTGTAGGAAGCGATTTGATCAAAAAATCAGTGAGTGCAAATCTGAGTGCCTGCTTTGCTGGTATAGAGAGAACACACTTGGTCGTTGCAGACATTTGGAAGCAAATGGAGGTAATGTGAGGGACTCTCTGGATCCCAGGGCTAATTACTGCTTTCTCTCGTCTGCACCTTTTAAAAATGTACTGTTAGGCTCTGTTGCTATTTTTTTAAATGTCTGGGTTCTGGACAGTAAGGTCGGAGTTGGTTCTGACTTTATCACTGGAACACCCTGTCTTTTGTATTTTAGGGCTTGACCATTGAGATGAATTTCAGATCTTGGACAAATCTTAAATTTACAATAATCAATTTGGGGCTCATTTGAAATTCTATTTGTGTTTTCTCCCTGTGGCATGCATGGCATGTCTCTTCAGGTGCCTCCAGGTGTGTCCCTTGGGTTCCCCCCTGGGTGTTTCCTTGCACTGGGTTTCAGCTACTGGGCGGGGATGCTGTCCATCTTCGGGCGCTCAGAAGAGCCCCTGGTTCTCTTGCCTTGGCTAAACGCGCATCCTTGTGGATACTTCCCCAGAGAGCCTTGATCAGTCCTCGTGTTGTTACCTCTTTCTGTCAGAAAAGATCTATCGAGCACCTACTCTGTGCCAGATTTTGAACTAGGAATTGGGGACACAACAGAGAAAAAGATAGACTCGAACTTTTGGACTCTCAAAATTCTCAAATTTTCATAAAAGCTCTTGCCGGTGAGGATCTAAGTTTATTTATATTCAAGATGACATTTTTTTTTTCCTCCCTATAGCATGATTTCTTACACGAATGCACAGGGGGGAAAACAGGAAAATTAAAATGGGCGATTGCAAAAAAATGTATGAACATTTGGGGGCTTCTATACCATTTGTAAAATTGTGGCAACATTCAAAATACATAGATTTATAAATTTAAACTTTTAGCATTCTGTGTTACTCTGAATGAATGATGTGATATATTACTTTGTCTATATTAAAAAAAATGTTGTTCCTTCCTACTGCTAAATCCCCCAAAGTGGATTTTATCTATGTCACGTTGCCATATATGACGCCAACTATCTTTGTGCTAGTAATTGTGAAAGGAAAATGAAAATGGAGTTGGTGTTGCTAAGAGAACTCTTGAAAGTGAAGCTGAGAGGCCACTGAGAACGTGTGACTTATGCACGTCTCAGCCTGGATGGAATCTGACCTTTTAACGCCAGAAACTCAGCCGACCCTTCTGCTAAAATAACTCAGGACAACCACCCCTTAAGGACAAATATTTCTTTTCTTGTGTCAGCGTACAACCTCATGACTCTTGCCTTTGTAAGCTCCTGACTCTTTCTCTTCCCTGGAACCTCTTTCGGTTTTACCCAAATCTGTGTTTGCCAAACTGCAATTCTTAAGACCGCACATAAAGCTCTTTGCTCTTTGCAGCCTTGATACTGATGATTATTTGACATTACAACTAGAGACCAAATTTTATTATATAGGTAATTAACTTATGTGTTCTCTTCCTAGAGGGTGAAGGCTCTGCTTTTCATATTTGAGTAGCTAGAGCCTAGCATAGTACTTGGAACACAGTAAGGGCTCAATAAATGTTTGCTGGATAAATGAAAGCAGGCAGGATTTAGGAAGCTTAAAAATGGGACAGCCCTTCTCCTGACTGGTGTTTGGAATGGAAATAAGGGAATGCAACTAGGAAGCTAAGGGTCCCCTATACACATCGCATGTTCCTTGCACCCTAATTGGGCTAAGTACTTACGTACATGGCACATATGAATGCTCGTATTTAATTTCATGAAGGAAGAAGCATCACTTCATTTTACAAACAGGGAAACTGAAGCTGAGGCAGCTTATGAGACATGTTCAAGTCACACAGCCAGTTAGCTGGCAGAGCCGCCACTGGTACCCAGGTCAGGGCAGAGCTGCTTCACATTTCATGCTCCTAACTATTAAACGTACTGTGCCTTACAGACTAACTGTCCCAGTGCTTCGGTTTATGCAAACCTGCTGGTAGGGTCCCTCCCTGACCCCCTCCCCCTCTACTGCTGGGCCCCCCATCACAACCTTCAGGATACTTAGCCTGCACATACTAGTGTTAGGAGGCAAAGTATCAAGATGTGAGTCTTCCTTGCAATTAGGGTCATATTTAGTTTGAGGAAAGGAATAATTTGATGAAATTTCTAATTATTTACAGTTAGGGCTCCCCCTCCCCAACATCTGGTAATAGGCCTCTCTGCATTCAAACATACATTTCTACTGAGTTATTTGGAAAGGAAACTATTGCCTTATTTCAGGAGGACAGAGAAGGAGGTGAGGTGGGGGAGGAGGTGTGTTGCCGTGGCCTCTCCCGTGGCGGAGCGCAGGCTCCGGACGCGCAGGCCCAGCGGCCGTGGCTCACGGGCCCAGCCGCTCCGCGGCACGTGGGATCCTCCCGGACCGGGGCGCGAACCCGCGTCCCCCGCATCGGCCGGCGGACCCCCAACCACTGCGCCACCAGGGAAGCCCCTAGCATGCCTTCTTAAAGCAGGTCTGGCTTCTTATCTCAATTCAGAACGGGATGGGGGACGTTTGCTCCCCTGCCTGTTTGGGGGGAGAAGGACAGCCTAGGATGGATGTCATCTGCTCCCTGATAGAAGGAAGGGAGACTAATAAGAGGCATTAAATACATCTTTTTCCTTATTTCACTCGACTCCTTGCGTCTGTCACAGACCCTGACGGACTGACAGAACGTTCCAGAAATAACTCTCCTTCTTAAGCAGAGGCGACGCAGCAGTGGGCATTTTTTCATTTAGAGTCCATCAACCGAGAATTGATAAAGTCATCACAGAACAGCTGTAGTTTGACCCTGACCTGACAAAAGAGATCGAAAATGTCTCGTGCGGAGAGAGGCGAGGGGGCTGGGAACATCACGGGCTCAGAAGGAAGCCGCCAGCCGGCTAAGGGCTGACACCAGGCACTCCGCCGCGCGTGTTTAATAACTGAAAAGCAAACAATGAAAGGGCAGTCAATAAACAATCGTGCTTTACTAAATTATGCATTTCAACACTACTTCCAGTGTTTGCCCAGAGAGGGGAGAACGTCTGTATGTCTTCTTCTCAACTGCTCGTCGGGTCTGAACCTGTCCGGACGCCGAGTTGTTCACACGCTGGACAGCAGAGGGCGCTCGTGTTACATCAAAAAGGGAGGCGGGACCACCCCTCCCCCACCCCGCCCCCTCCTCCCGGCTGCCTGTCTTGTGTTTACGAAGGCGAGAAAGATGCAAGAGATGGGAAAATGTTCAGAAGAGGCGCAGAGGAAGATAGAAAACGAGAGGCTAGGCACGGAAATGAAAAAAACGAATTCTTCACAGGGAGATCAAATTCAACCCTGTATGAAGCTAGGCCTAAGGAAATAAAGAGAAAACAGTTGTTCTATGTTCCTTGGTTAAAGTCACTTCTTTATTTGGAAACCCTAGGACGGCAGCTTTGGAACCGCCAGGGTAAGGGTCAGGAGAGATTTGAAAAATCCAACAGATCTCTTTCCATCTTGAAAACCCAGCTCTGATTTGCAGGAAACGCTCCCGGGAATCAAGTGCTTCTCTGGGGCCTCACCACCAGCAAACAATCAAAAACGCCGCCCAGCTGCGGAGGGGCCCTAGGTCGTTTCCATGCAGGGCATACTTTAATGGCGAATATTAGCCAAGCTCTGCGTTCCTTCTCTGTCCTCACGGCGCTGTGCTCTAGCCCTATTTTATTTATGAAACGGTGTCACAGGAGGCAAAACGCCTGTCGCAGGGCGAGAAGGGCCGTTGTACTCCCCGGGATACTTACCGTCTACCAGAGGCGCTTTAATCTGTCCTCCGCAGTCATGCAGATGCTAAAACACATGGTATTTATTTACAATAACGCGTGAGGCAGCCCACAGGGAAGTGTCATCTTGTTTGTAATCAATCCCTGTGCCAGACTGTTGTTGCAGCGCAGACTTTGTATGAAGTGACACATTGGCTTCGTCTTCTTATTCTTTTTTTGGTGTTTTTTAAAAAAAATTTATTTTATTTACTATTTATTTTTGGCTGCGTTGGGTCTTCGTTGCTGCGCGCGGGCTCTCTCTAGTTGCGGCGGGCGGGGGCTACTCTTCATTGCGGTGCGCGGGCTTCTCATTGCGGCGGCTTCTCTTGTTGTGGAGCACGGGCTCTAGGCACGTGGGCTTCAGTGGTTGTGGCACGTGGGCTCAGTAGTTGTGGCTCACGGGCTTAGTTGCTCTGAGGCGTGTGGGATCTTCCCAGACCAGGGCTTGAACCCGTGTCCCCTGCGTTGGCAGGCGGATTCTTAACTACTGCGTCACCAGGGAAGCCCCGTCTGCTTATTCTGACTGTCATTTTTCTTCAGTGGGGATCCATCATCTCTGCTACCAGGCCTTGGAGCGTGTACCACACAGGGACACACACACAAATGCACCCCCTGTGAGTGTGCTCAGGAGAAAAAGCCACTCTCTCCCCTATGCCTGCAAACAAGTCCCATTTCTTAACCACTGCAATGAGGGGCGCTGAGATGTTGAAAGTGATGATTGTGGTGAGTTAAACATTGATGCATCCGGTGAAGGTGGGTTATTGAACCGACACTGGTATTATTTGATTTCAGTTTGGAGCTTGATGGGAAGGTAGATGTCTCAATCCACAAGACTAAGTAAGCTGGAATATTTAGAAGGAGACTTATTTATTTTTCATTCAGTCCCTCAACATTTATCAGACACCAGCCCTGCTCTAGGTCCTGGGGATACCCACACTCCTGGAGCTCACACTTCACAGATGTAGAAAATTCGGGGCAAAGGGCGTGACCCGCCAAGTTACCCCTCTCCTTTGCTCTGCACCACCTCCGTCACTGCAGGTTTCCCTCCAGAAGGAGACATTTTTTTTGGTTTTAATTTTAGATGAAGTCTTCTCTCACCTTGTGGCAGACAGACGCTCAAGGTGGTCCCTCCATAACCTCCACCTCCTAGTGTTCAGACCCTGTGACTCTCTTCTCTTGAGTGTGGGCGGGACCTGTGACTTTCTTCCAACCAATACAATATGGCAGAGGTGACAGGATGTATGAGATTATGTGTATGTGATTACATGATTGTGTTACATAGGATTGTAACTCCCATCTTGCTGCAGTCTCTCTTTTTCCTTTGCTGTCTTTGAAAAAGCAAGAAGCCATGTAGGGAAATCCCATGTAGTAAGGAGATGCAGACAGCATGTACAATCTGAGGGCTACCTTCAACTGACATCCAGCAAAAAACAGAAGTCCACAGTCCTACAACCACAAGGAGTTGCATTTTGCCAATAACATAAGTGAGATTGAAAGCAGATCCTTTCCCAGCTGAGTCTCAGATGAGACTGTAGCCTCAATCAACACCGTGATTGTAGCCTTCTGAGACCCTAAGCAGAAGACCCAGCTCAGCTGTTCTCATACTCCTGAGCCACAGAAAATGTGAGATAACAAATGTATGTTTTTTTTTTAAGCTACTAAGTTTGTAGTAGTTTTGTTACACAGTAATAGATAACACTCAAAACTATATCCCCCTTTTCTTCCTTCTCTGTCCCATCAACCTCTCAAAAACTGAACTTCTTCTTTAGTGAGCTGAATGAATTTTCCTGCTTAATCAGTACCAGCTTAAAGGTCTTAAAGGCAAATTTGCCAGACTGTCTGGAATAGGACTTTTCTTTCTTTCTTTTTTTTTTTTTTTTTTTCGGTAC
>NC_041220.1:140647023-140671078 GCF_002837175.3 Physeter macrocephalus | reverse complement strand
GGCACGTGGGATCCTCCCGGACCGGGGCACGAACCCGTGTCCCTTGCATCGGCAGGCGGACCCTCAACCACTGCGCCACCAGGGAAGCCCTCTTCCTTCCTTCCTGCCTTCCTGCCTTCCTGCCTGCTTTGGGTCTTTGTTGCTGCGCGCGGGCTTTCTCTAGTTGCGGCGAGGAGGGGCTACTCTTTGTTGCGGTGCACGGGCTTCTCATTGCGGTGGCTTCTCTTGTTGCGGAGCACGGGCTCTAGGCACGCGGGCTTCAGTAGTTGTACCACGAGGGCTCAGTAGTTGTGGCTCTCAGGCTCTAGAGCGCAGGCTCAGTAGTTGTGGCGCATGGGCTTAGTTGCTCCACGGCATGTGGGAATATTCCCAGACCAGGGCTCGAAGCCGTGTCCCCTGAATTGGCAGGCAGATTCTTAACCACTGTGCCATCAGGGAAGTCCCAGGACTTGCTTTCTATTTAGAATGAATCTGAAAGTTAGGTACACAGTGAAAATAAACTGCAATGAAATTGAACTTATGTAATTAATTGTAACCAGTTTTAAGACTGGGTCTAGGACTTCCCTGGTGGTGCAGTGGTTAAGAATCCACCTACCAATGCAGGGGACACGGGTTCGATCCCTGGTTCTGGAAGATCCCACATGCCGTGGAGCAACTGAGCCCACGTGCCACAACTACTGAGCCCACGTGCCACAACTACTGAAGCCCACGTGCCTAGAGCCCGTACTCTGCAACAAGAGAAGCCACCACAATGAGAAGCCCGTGCACTGCAACAAAGAGTAGCCCCTCCTCGCCACAACTAGAGAAAGCCCTCGTGCAGCAACGAAGACCCAAAAGCAGCCAAAAAAAAAAAAAATACTCGGTCTAGTTGTAAATTAGATTGCGATTGTTTGGTTAGATAAAGAAAGAGGTTCCCATAGAGCAGGCAAAGGTGGGGAATATGCAAGCGGGGTGCACTTGGCCCCTTTTGGAGAGTTTACATGTTAAGTGATTGACATATTTTGAAGCTGAGAGTCTGGATTCAGGCCTGAGGGAAATGCAGGAGGCCATTATTTGTTGGAGAGAGAATAGCAATGAAGAGAATCCACAGAAATGGAGGAGAGCAAGGAGAGAAATGTTAGGTGATTACAATAACTTGAGACAATGTGGAAAAGAGATGACTAGGGAATTCCCTGGTGGTCCAGTGGTTAGGACTTGGCACTTTCACTGCCGGGGCCTCCGGTTCGATCCCTGGTTGGGGAACTAAGATCCTGCAAGCCGATCAGCGCAGCCAGGAAAAAAAAAAAGATGACTAATTGGCAACTAGGTGACCAGGAGGTAAGGACTGCAGGGGCATTCCTGCCTTTGCTCAGATCACTCTTCTTTTCCAGAGTGTTCTCATCCCCGACAGATCATCAAATTCCCATTTGCCCTTCAGGTCCAATCAAGTACTAACACTCTCATGAAATTTCCAGAGAAGGTCTTGATTTCAGGCCACAGAAATTTCCTCAAATTCTTTTAAATGGTAAAGAAATGTTACTGGCCCGTGCCACCGACTAATCTATGGGTAAACTGGGCTTTGCCTGAGGTTGGTCCAAAGGTGTCATCATCACGCCATCAACGGGACACTAGCTATGTTTTTTGTTTTGTTTTTTAAAAAAATGTCAAGTTCTGTTTCCCTCTGGCTTTCCTCATGATAACAAAAATGACTTTAGTCCACACTTTTCAGAGGAAGAGAAAAGAAATTTATCCTAGACGTCCAAGCAAAGCCCGGAGAGTCACTCCGGTGGGCATGGCTGGCCTCCAGTGCTCATGTCTGAGCCTGTCATTCTGACCAGGGGGATGGAGGGTGCTGATTGGCGTGCACTATGCCTGAGGCTCTTTCCCTGGGGTAGAATCAGCTCCCCTGGAACCACATGAATTCCTAAACAGAAACCAGTGTTCACCCAACCTTTTTAAACTCTAGCCCACCCTTGTTTATCTACTTCTGGAATAAAAATTTACTAAGAGTTTTGCATCAATGGGTGAGTGGTTTTGGAAGTCAGTATCGTCCCTATTTTTAGCCAATTCCTTAGTAAAGTTAGGGTGTTTGTTTCCAATTTTGATCCTTTCACGTTTCATGTGTGGATTGCAGGCCCTTCCTGATTAGAGTACATGCTTATTGAAAGCAAGAACTACACAGAACTCTTGGGATATTCGCCCTAAAGCACCATAGCTGATGGGTACAGTGCAGATTAATTGAACTGAGGCCCTGCAGACTAGCCTCACAAATTTCCATTGGTGAGTCCTACCATGGCTTTAACATTTTTATTATGAAAACGAATCTGATGGAACTCAAAATCATCTTTGATCTTTTATGTGGAACTCATTAAACCATGTTAAGAGACAACTGAGATCTCATTTTTGCACCCTCTCTGAACAAACAACTCCATTAATAGTTCTTTTTAAAATAATAAGAGACAGTCTGGGTTGGTGGTTAAACTCTCAGGTTCTGGACAGACCTGGGTTCAAATTTTGGCCTCACCGCTTCATGACTTTGTTTCCTGCAACAGGCTTTCATGTCCTCTGTGCCTCAGGGCTCTCATTTGTAAAATGGGAGGATAACAGCAATAGGAAAGAATGGACAAAGCATATGAAGGGAGAGTTCCCCAAAAGGAGATATAAAAGTCCATTAAGTATAAGAAAGGATTTGGGCCTTACTCATAATAAGAGAAAATTAAAGCTCCATGGAGATAGCATATTTTTCACCCATCAGATTGGATGGACTCAAGCTTTGACAATCCTTCTCTTGTCAAGCCTGATGGGGAAATAGACCCCCTCATATATTGCTAGAACTCATTGTTGGAGGCCCCATGAAGGGCAAGTTGACAATACCGGTCTAAATTACAAATGTGTGTATCCTTGGATCCAGCCATCCACTTTTGGGAATTTGTCATACAGATATACTGGAACTTATGAAATGGTATATGTTCAAACTTATTCATTGTAGCATTTTTCTTAATGGCAAAAGATTGGAAAACAATCCAATTGTCCATCAATGTGGAACCGGTTAAATCAGTTATGACGCGTTAATACAACAGACTCTTAGGCAATTCTATACTGCAGTAAAAAACAAGGAAAGAAGAAAAAAAGTCTCTACATATTGGTAGGGAGATACTGACAAATCTATGGCTAAATGGGAAAAAAAACTAGGTGCAGAACAGGATGTAGAATGCATTACTTTTTGTGAAAGACAAAAAGGAAAAAACGTCTATTGGTTTGTGCTAGTATTTGCATAAATGAACTCTGAAGGATTTCCTAAAAATCCTATGAAGTGGTTACCTTTTTAGAGCGTCGATCAGGGCTGGTGGGGGGTTGGGGGGTGGGGGATAATCCCTCTGGACCTCTGAAGATTGATTTCTGAAACGTGTAAACCTTTTAGCTGTTCAGAAAAATTGGAAAAACGTCCGAGCATTTCTGATGTTTTTCCCTTTCGCCTATCTGGGGAGCGGTGGTTGGAGCGCTCTGTAGCCTCATTTATCATTTACGTAGCATGCCTACTGCCCCTCGCCTCAGGCTGGAGAGGACAGCTTAATGTAATTGGTAAAGAGCACGCCTGGAATTTGGGGTGAACCAAACCTGGATTCCAGTTTGGGCTCCGTTGCTTACTGGCTGTGTGGTCCAGGGCAAGTGACCTCACCTCTCTGAGCTCTGTTCTTTCACTTGGAAAATAAGGAGGCATCTCATTTTACAAGTGTGAAGAATAAATCAGATGTTAGGGACATGCTTAGCGCCGTTGCATGGCGGTTGTGGCTAAGGACTCCTTAAATGATGGCTAGTATTAGGCTCTAAGCTCCTAGATGTCGGGGGTTGTTGTTTTGTGTTTTGTTTGTCATTTTCTCCCACCAAATCAGTTTTGAGAGTGCTTTGTGCCGACTCACACAGAGGGCTGTTTATGAACGTGACATGATGTGGATGGTGACACTCTTGGTTCCTGAGGGATGGCAGGGAGACAGGTATTCTTGTTCTTAACTCATAATTAATTAATTATTTATTTATTTTTGGCTGCGTCGGGTCTCTGTTGTTGCGCGCGGGCTTTCTCTAGTTGCGGCGAGGGGCAGCTACTCTTCGTTGCGGTGCGCGGGCGTCTCACTGCGGTGGCTTCTCTTGTTGCGGAGCACGGGCTCTAGGCGCATGGGCTTCGGTAGTCGTGGCACGTGGGCTCGGTAGTTGTGACATGTGAGCTCAGTAGTCGTGGCACGTGAGCTCAGTAGTCGTGGCATGTGAGCTCAGTAGTTGTGGCTCGCGGGTTCTAGAGCACAGGCTCAGTAGTTGTGGCGCACGGGCTTAGTTGCTCCGCGGCATGTGGGATCTTCCCGGACCAGGGCTGGAACCCGTGTTCCCTGCATTGGCAGGCGGATTCTTAACCACTGCGCCACCAGGGAAACCCTTAACTCGTAATTAAGAGGGGCTGGAACACAAGGGCAGAAATTGCTGCTTCTTTTCCCCCTCAAGGCATGACCTGTGTCTGTTGGGAGCAACAGGACGGTGACCTGAAAACTCAGGGGCTCCTCTCTGTGGGCTGGGCTCTCCACGGACTCAGGTGGAGTGGGTCAGAGGTGAGCAGGTGAGCCTCAGGTGTGTTTAAGGATTCTACAGACACTTCTTTTCATGTTGATGCCGTAGCCTGGGGAATATCACAAGTTCAACAAATAATTATGAGCACCTATCATGGGTCTGACAACTGGTTATGAATCTGGAGAAACAGAGAGAGATGAGATCTGATTTTTGGTCCTTGCTAAAACCAATTCTCAGGACAGTTGGCCTGTGTTTCCTATGCAGGTTTAAATGTGTGGATTTCCCCCAGAACCTTCCATCTTGGGTCTGTCCTTGCATCCCTTTTAACTTTGACGTTTTAGATTTACCCGAGGCTGTACTCTTTCTGACTCACCTAAATGAAAGACATTTGAGACATTTAACCTGAAGGTCGAAGCGCACGGGCATCCGGACAGGGAAGGACTCTAGGTCACATAAGGATGCAGGTACCCGGATCTGTACAGGAGAGAAGTAGCGTTACAGCAGCCACATCCTCGAGCAGGGAGGATGGAGGTGGGCGATCTATTTGCATCCTCCCCGCCATGTGCACGTAGGGCGGGGAACAGGGGTGTCACAAGACTGGCAAGATGACTTTGTGATAGGAGCCAGAGCTCGTGACCTCTTTACCCTTAATCTGACATGTACGACGTTTGCAAACATCAAACTTAACGGGACCTGTGATTTTTACCATTTGTCAGATGGAGACGCTGATAACAGCAAGGGGATGGCCTACAAATAATTAAGGATCTTTAAATTAGAGTGCTTTATTTAACACTTTACAGAAATACTGCTGAGGTACTTTGATGGTGTAATATCAAGAAATTGCTGAACTTCCTTAGCGCAGGAAATAACCCTGCTTCCTTTTCTGAGACAGCTAGTTCGCGTCTATCCAGTATGAAGACAAATGAAACCGACTTAGACCTATTGCATACTGGCTGGTTCATACATCAGGCTGGGACCAGCTCTTCTTTCCTCCTTCCTTCCTCACTTAGTAGTAAATAGTAGCTACTATTATATTATTATAATGCTACTCATATATTATACTATTATATTCATAATCCATTATATTATCATAATAGAGCCCAATCGTGTATTAACCACGCCCCCGCCCCGCCCCCGCCCCGCCCCCCGCCCCGCCCCAGCGCTCTCCATGGCCAGGGGTGGAGGTGTTAGCTCCCCGGCAGCCACTAGCATAGGGACACGGAGGATGGTGCTCCGAATCCGTGACTGGGACTTCAGAGACCCCTCCTCAACCCTCCCTCAGTGGCCGTGTGGGTGGCCAAGTGGCACTCAGGTGGGAGAGGAGAGAAGGCTTTAAAGAATTAGGGGCTGGGACTTCCCTGGTGGTCCGGTGGTTAGGACTCCACACTTCCAATACAGGGGCAGCACGGGTTCCATCCCTGTTGGGGAAACTAAGATCCCACATGCCCCATGGCCAAAAACAAAACAAAAAATTAAGAAAAAGAATTTGGAGCGTCAGAGAATAGCAGCACTTTGCTTCCATCCCTCGCTCTGCTGGCACAGGGGCTCTCTCAAACCTTTTAACAGCATCTCGAGTATACTGCACACTCCTTCAACGCTCTGGGAAACGGACTAGGGAGGCCCAGAGCCCTAGCCTCGGAGGAATGGCCACGCTCAGCCGGGCACCGTGCTGGAAGGAGCTGTTAGTTTCCAGGCATCTCTTGAAAAGCATCCTTCTTCACCTCCACCGCTGCCTCCCAAAGGGCAAAAAGCCCGCCCTGAGATGCCAGGCTCAGTACTTGGGTGGTTCGTGTCATTTCCTGCAGTGTTTATCCGGTCCTCTCTGTGTACTTTGCCAGCTAGAACAAAACAGCGCTGCTATGGAAACTGCGAACACCGGGCGGTCCTGGCCCCTGCACTTGGCAGCCCAGCCGGAGATAATGGCTTCTGTTGTTATCTGTTGGATGCTGCGGATAGGCTCAGTCGGCTGTACCCTCAGGCCCTAACTAGGGACGCGCTGACACTGCACCATCAGCGCTCTCTTCCCCAGCCTCGTGATGCAGCGATGCAGGCCCGAGATAACCGGTACAGCCGTTATCCTGATGACAACTGGGGCTTTATGCTTCCTTGACAACTTCTGTGGTCTCCGCCCCTCAGGTGACCCAGAACTCTCAAAATAGTCTGCCGGACTCCGTAACTTGCCCAGCCCAGCCAACTGGCAAATCTTCCATCCCAGTTTTCTTTCTTTCTCTCTTTGTTTTTTTTTTTTTCCAGTACTAATAAATACATTCTCCTGGAGGTGGCTGTGGCTCAGATGCATCTGTCATCCCAGCAGGAACAGCTCATGACACTCAAAACAGGTGACTGGACATTTTTCTTCCCAGAATAAGTACAAAGCCCAGCCCTCTAAACACACATTCAATATGAAACTCCAAAGATTATTAAAACTTCTCTGTTGGCTGCAACATTTCATAAGAGGTCAGTTCACGACATCTGACATTAATTGTTATAATGCTGGGGGAAAAGGAGTCCCAGAGACTGAACAATGGGATATGGGAGCCTTTCACCCCTGGGTAGCCAGGTTAAATCAAACACAGCCTGGCAGGGAGTAGGTGTGGACAAACACAGCTGTGTTTAGAACGCACTGCTGTCTATTTTTCCAATATGTGTGCTTTGAAAAGAGTTTTCTGCTCGAAATGCAGCCTCTCTTGTGCTTGGAGCTCACATGTGTGGTAGCAGAAATTATTCCATCTCTATTTCTGTGATTCTCAGGGACTGGCTTTCTCGTATTCTTAAAGCGGTATTTCCCCCCCCTTGGCAACACCCGTTTTCTGTGGTTTCAAACTGCTCTGTTCTGGAGGAGAGAATCTTGAAAAATCTTCTGACCCATTTGCTTGCAACTGCTTTTCTTTGGTAAGAAATATTTGATATTCTTAAAGCTCTGGCCACATGAAGTCGGGTGATTTTCGAATTCCATTTGATCCTTCTCAAAGCTCGCCAGCCTTGTTCTAGCAGAAAAATTGTAGCACAGGTACACACAGAAAACAGTTCTAATTCCTGATGTTATTTCACGTTTGTAGGCTGTTGCTCACAGGAATATTTGGATGAGAGAGCTGGCTCAGTGTGAGACTGTAATCACTAATGGCCCTCTTTCCTCTTTCTCCAGAGAGGATAGAGCAAAGGGCAGTGTCTGGCTAAGAATTTAATGGAGTCTTTGCATCTAGTAATTTTAGTAATTTAAAGGTTGAGGCAGGCCTGGGTGTATGTAAGGAAGCTGCAGTCGGTATATACACATATCTTGACTGACATATACATGTATGTACGACTTATCAGTGGGTTGGTTTCTTATTTCCAGCTGACCGTTGAGGTACAATTTGATTTGAATTTGTGCATGGGGGAGGACTGGTGACGAAGGAAAGATATTGGTCTTCATAATTACATAGGATATTAACTGCACTGTGAGAGAGTCAGCCTTGCAAACTGTTAACCTAAAACAATAAAACAGTAAGTTATTTTACCAGCAGAATACATTTATTTGAGAACAGCAAAGAATTGCAATTTGGGACATGCAACTATGGTGAACCACATGCCGGTCTAGTAAAGCAAAGGAGAGGAAACTCTTTTATAGAGGAGAAGGGGAAGTTGGGAGGGCATGTTATAAACAAAAAGTCCATTGGAGGAAACTGGGAGTTCAACGTATAGTGATTTTTTTAATTGACTGACTTGTGACAGTCTCTCATCGGCTGAGCTATTGCCAGGAAAGGGGAAAATTTTTCTTTCTCCTGCTGGCAGTAGGAAAGTAGCATCACTTCCTGCCAGAGATACAAGGTACGTCTCCTTCTGTTGGGATCTGTACATGTGTGAGTGGTGTATCTGTGAGAGCTCCCCTTTCTGGACTCCTGACTCCATTTTAGTGAGGTTTCCCTTTATTAATTTTCACATTTTCCCCTTTAGATCAAGATCTTTCTCAAAAAGCATTGCTGATCAAGAGTCAAGTTTTGTTTTGTTTTGTGTTTGTTTTTTTGATTTTTTTTAAAACAAGCATTTGGTGGCCTTTCGTCCTTCGATGCCGGAAGGACTTTTTCTGGGCGTAGTGACTCATGTCGGAGGGAAAGTACACAGATTGGAAAACTACTGTGGTCACATTTGAGTAACAAGGAGGGGTAGGAGGGAGATCTCCTAGGCATTTTCCATCTAAAGTCTGTATCTTAAAACTGTGAATACAGCAAGGGCACACTCAAAACTGAAGGAATTAAACAAGTGCTTTATGCAGATGGGGCAGGAATAAATATGAAGTAATTAAACAGTATTGTTATCTCAAAAGAAACTGTCTGGAACCAAATGTTGTATCAGTACTACAACCTGTAGGTTGCAAATTCAGGAACTATGAATTTGGATAATAATCCAGAGTCAGTTTTTGGTTTAGATGAAAGAGAGACTTCTGTGAATTATAAACCTTCCAAAAGACCTGGTCTGGATATCTTGGGAAAGCTGTCCCATCAGATGTCATCTGCTTCAATTCTGGGAAGTCTTTACCTTCAGGTCAGCAGATCGTGTGCAGGTCCAGTCAGGGTTTGGTGCTTTCTTTCGATGTGTCATGTGAATCCAGGAGTCTGTTCCCTGGAGTTTGGTGGGCCAAGGGTTGGTTAGCAGTACCTGATAGGAGCCTTTCCAGCGAGGTTGAAGAGAGTCTTTTTGGAGGCACCTTTTCCAACAGAGAACACCTCCAAGTTGAAAGGTGTGATGCTTAAGGTCTTCGTATCCTGAGAGCTCACTATGAAAAGATTGCTCTACCAGGGCGTGGTTATTTATTTATTTTTGGCTGCGTTGGGTCTTCGTTGCTGCGCGCGTGCTTTCTCTAGTTGCGGAGAGCGGGGGCTACTCTTCGTTGTGGTGCGCGGGCTTCTCGTTGCAGTGGCTTCTCTTGTTGCGGAGCACGGGCTCTAGGCGTGCAGGCTTCAGTAGTTGTGGCACGCGGGCCCTAGAGCGCAAGCTCAGTAGTTGTGGCGCACGGGCTTAGTTGCTCCGCGGCATGTGGGATCTTCCCGGACCAGGGCTCGAACCTGTGTCCCCTGCATTGGCAGGCGGATTCTCAACCACTGCGCCACCAGGGAAGCCCCGGCATGGTTATTTTTAGTGGAAGCAATTAGGCCTTTACAATACTGAAGTATATCTCCTTTAATCAGCTGTGGATCAAAGAAGCAGGGCTGGGTGCATTGGGTACCCTGTGACTATTTCAAAGGGTGAGAGTTTATGAGGTCTCAAGGTGGTGGACCTGAGATTTAGAAGGACCAGTGGCAGTGCTTTTGGCCGGGGTATTTGAAGGTTCTCTATGAATTTTGCCATTTGAGTCTTAATAGTGCTGTTAGTACGCTCAACTAGCAGTGAGCATTGAGGATGGTACATACAGTGAAAGTGTAAAAACGGCCAACCAGTCAGACTTGTTGAAGTACCTGACCAATAAAGGGTTCCTCAATCACTATGAAGTTTGAGAGGGGTTCCCCAGGTATGGATAATCTAACAAAATATTAGCCACCAAAGAAACAGTGGCCTGTCTATAAGGGAAAGCTTCAGCCCAGTGAGGAAACATACAGACCATAATTAAAACATATTTATAGCCTGAGATGGGGGCAGCTGTAGGAAATCCATTTGCCCAACCTTGAACGGCCCATTAGACGATTCAAAATGTCCAGGAGCGGTGTGAACAGGTTTTCCTGGATTGTATTTTGGGCAGGTGGGACAAGCAAGGTAGGCCCTCCTTGTGACATTATTAATATTTTCCCACCTATATTCGTTCGGGAATGTTATCATTTTGTCAGTGGAACCAATGGTATAAGGCATGTACAGTGATAAGGTGTGTGAATCATAGTGGGAGGTGCACTGCGGATTTTGCCAATATTAGTTGGACATTTTGCCCGTAAGAAGGGCGGTAGCTGATTCAACAGGGAGAAAGGGTCAGTCTTTCCAGAATTAGCTTCAGTACCGTCAGAGACAGAGAAAATAAAAGATGTCAAAGTGTCTTTTAATTCATCTGCTTGGCTCTTTTGATGGCTACTGTCAATTCTCGAATTGTTTCCCCCTTTTGAGAGAAAGAGAGTCTGGCATGGTAATTTTCCAAGACGTCGGGGCCTAATAAGTGAATAAGGGTGGAGGAACTAAAGAGAAAAGGGTGTGCATCTCTCAAAGGGCCTAAACAATAGGGAGGAGGTTCAGAGACAGGAACCTTTTGAGGTTCCTTAGAGATCCCCACTGCTTGAACTTTCAGTTTTAGTGCTCTGAGGCACGGGCTGCTTTAGAGCAGGGGCGTTGATCACTGAGAGCGTGGCTCTGGCATCAATAAAGACACAGGGAGATTCATCTCCAATCTGGAGATGAATTAAGGGGAAAATTGGCAAGCACCCCTGTAGTTCCTCGGAGCCCCCTCATTGGGAATTAGGAGGACATTGGAAAGGCTGGTTAGAGGGTTGAAAATGACCAAAATGCTGAAATTTGTAAGAAATGCTTAAATCTTTTTTCCCAATGTCATGACTCTTTGCAATAATGGCAGAAACTGGAAGGTTTTTGGTTTCGTTTAGAGACCTTCATTTGTCAGTTTAAGAATTTAGCAGTCTTTCTTTCTGGTCACTCATCGAGGGTACAAGCAAGCTGATTTGCCAAATTAACTAAATCTGGAGTGGACCTAGTGTCTCATTCCATCCTGGCCCTTTCGACTGAAAGAGAAGATCCCTGTTCAGCCGTTGATAAACATGGAATTAAAGGCCACCCTAGTGGAACTAACATCCGAAGGAAGACCAGAATTTTCTTTAAAGATAATCTGAAGTTAATTACAATAGTTACGAACAGGTTCATCAGATTTTTGTGCGCAAGCCTGAATTTTGTTCCCATCACAGGCTTAGGAAAGGCTACAGTGATTGCTTGATGGAGGTTTTCAGCGAGTGCTCTGGACTCTTGTCAAGTTAGGGGTTTGCTTTCTAATCCCCCCCAGGATGTTCCCATAGGGCTAGTTTCATCCGTTGTCTGGCTTAACCCTCACCAACAAGCATGTGGACCAACTGATATAAATCTGAGAAACCAGGTTGGTAGGTTTGAATAATTATGTTCAATTCTTTAGCAAACCCATGGGGTTCCTCATTTACTTCTAGAAACTCTAACTGTGGCTCAAATTCAGCCTTAGGCCAGGGAACATAAGAAATTTGGGGTTTATCTGGATCCTCAGAAGATTTCACACTAACGGGGAAGGTTCTGATAGGGTCAGAGAAGGAGGAAGATGGCCCTGGAGGCAAAGCCCGAGACACGGAAGCCGTGGAGGCGAACGTGAGACTTCAGAAGCCCTTTCGTCTTTCTTTAATCCTTTGATTGCTTCCGTTAATTCAATTATTGTGCTTCGCAGAGAGGCAATTTTTAGACTCCTGGTAATGTTTGGAAGCCTTAAAATACCTACCCAAATAGGCATCAAATTTAGTTTTGACGATTTCAGAGCCATGGCTGTCTAATGCAGCCATGGAGTAAGACTAATGCCTGAGGGTAGATTTTCTTGGGTAGATGAAGAGTCTTAGTCTGAATTATATTCGTATGTGTGATTAACGCTGTGCTGTGCTCACACATAAGCCCTGGCTTCTCGGTGGCTTATCGCAGTGAACGTTTGCTGGTTGCTCACAGCATACACTCTGTCTCATGGCAGGGCGGGCAGCCCTCCCGCATCTGGTAGCCATGCTATCTAGAATGGGAGGCCTACAAAAGCGCTAGAGCAGGAGGAGAGAGGGAGTGTATGACCGGGTCTGGAAATGGCAAACATCACTTCCAATCCTGTCCCGTTGTCCAGAGCCCAGTCATAAGCCCTAACGTTAACCGCAAGGTAGGCTGAGAATGGAGTCTTCCTGTGGGCCTGGGAAGAGGAAAATGAAACAAGATCCGTGAACACCTAGCATTGCCTCTCCTGCAGAGATTAAGGAAAGGCACGCTTTGGAGAGAAGGGCAGACCTGAGGACAAGAGAGCAGGGTTTAGGCAGTGGATGTGCCCCTCACTGAGCAGGAGTGAGCTCTCTGGGTCCTTTCCCCCTAGGCTGTGGGAAACACAGCTTTGTGCTCTCTTCCGATGTGTAATTCACTTTAATTCCCCCAACCTTTTATGGGAAGCTGATACGCATCCCTCTGTGGCCTCGGGTCGAGGGATGCAGAGAAGAAAGAGACAGCACAATAAGAGGAAGTGCTGTCTGCCTGCCGCCTCTCTGCTGGTCCCTTAGAGAAGCAGCGGCAGCCATCCGAAGTCTGTGTCCTGGAGTCCAGGCAGGGACCAGCCATAAAGTGAGTGGTGACCTGCGGGTCCCGCAGCAGGGAGCGCTCCCAGCAGAGAGCTCAGGAAGGAGGTGACCGAAGCCTCCTCTTTGTTAATATCCACCAGAGAAAGCAGACCTTTGGAAGGGCGATGCTAATGGCTTGGGTTGCGCTTTGCCATAAAAACAGCTCAAAGCCCAGGTCTTATCAGTAGCCTTCCATACGGTTTAGTACTATCGATTGAGCGCCTGCACAGCCAGACGTTACCTGGCTGAGCACGCTGCAGCCTCATCTCATTAATCTTCTCAGCAACCTGATGAGGTAGAGGGTATTATCCCCCATTTGACAGGTGAGGAAACAGAGGCTGAGAGAGGTTATTTAGCCCACGTGGCAGAGCCAAGAGTATAACCCAAGTCTGCTTGATTCTAAAGCCAGTCTTATGCTTTCCTGACTAGCAGTGGTTAATTACATTAACACCCCTCAGGGGATCCTCGGAAAATGGGCTTCTTTCTGTCCATGACCGAATCTGCAGACGCTATTGCAGGATCTCAGGAGGCTTGGGATTGGTTTGCGGACCACGGTTGGAATCAGAAGTCCTGCTTCGTGAAGTGTCTTACAGCCTGGATGTCCTCAAATTCTGGGAGAGCTAAGACAGGAGGAGTTCCAGCCTGTTCAGGAGTTTATATCACTCCTTGATATATACTTGATAGTGTCCTGGAGATTCCGGCCTAAAATAGACCAAAGAAAGAAAGAGAGAAGGAAAGAAAGAAAGGAGACAGAAGGATATACAATACTCGCACCATAAATTACCAAAATGACATGATTCAGTTAATATTAAAGCTTAAATGACTATCTATATGGCTCTGTATATAAATATGTGTACGTGTATACATTTATATACACATACAGATATACTGTATACTGTATGTATATATATATGTATATACATACATATATCTGTATGATAGTAAAGCTAGTGTCCTGGAGATTCTGGCCTGAAACAGATGAAAGAAAGAAAGAAAGAAAGAAAGAATGAAAGAAAGAAAGAATGAATGAAAGAAAGAAAGGAAGGAAGGAAGGAAGGAAGGGGAAGGAAGGAAGGAAGAAAGAAAGAAAGAAAGAATATATAATACATGCATATGTAAATTACCTAAACATGATTCAGTTAATATTTAAGCTTATATGCCTATATATCTGGCTCTGTGTGTGTGTTTGTATATATATACACATTTATATCAGTATGTGTGTATATATATATACACACATATACACACATTCACTCATGTTTAAATTATATTTTTTATAAAAACAATATTCAACTCTAATTCTATTTTTTTTAGAATTGCTTTATTTTTATTTTATTTTTTATTTATATATTTTTATTTTTGGCTTCATTGGGTCTTAGTTGCGGGATCTTTCATGGCGTCATGCGGCGCACAGGCTTCTCTCTAGTTGTGGCTTCTCTCTAGTGGCTTCTCTCTAGTTGTGGCTTCTTTCTAGTTGTGGTTTCTCTCTAGTGGATTCTCTCTAGTTGTGGTTTCTCTCTAGTGGCTTGTCTCTAGTTGTGTGGCTTCTCTCTAGTTGTGGTTTCTCTCTAGTGGCTTGTCTCTAGTTGTGGCTTGTCTCTAGTTGTGCGGCTTCTCTCTAGTTGTGGTGCTTGGGCTTAGTTGCCTTGCGACATGTGGGATCTTAGTCCCCCAGCCAGGGATCGAGCTTGCATCCCCTGCATTGGAGGGTGGATTCTAAACCACTGGCCCACCAGGGAAGTCCCTCTAATTCTATTTCTGTAGCAGCTTTGGAGTGCTCTTCCTTGAACGTGTTGGTGCTTATGGGGACGTTGGGCGTGGGTTCTCGGGAGCAAGTTGCAATCAAGGTCAACCACCAGGAAGGCACGATGCAGGCTGAGGAGTGAAGTGAGAAGTACGGAGAGGGCTCGGCTCAGAGGCCAGGAACCACTAGATGACACTGCAGGCCTATCTGCCTGCGGTATGACAGTGGCCTGGCTCTTAAAGGGGGTAAAACATGGATTTAGAGATTTAATAGTTTAACGTGATGATGGCTTGGGATGATGTCGGTAATTTTCTTTCTTTGAGAGTGCTGTTGTGCTCTCAGCAGCGGCCACGGCTCACGGGCCCAGCCGCCCCGCGGCACGTGGGATCCTCCCAGACCAGGGCACGAACCCGGTTCCCCTGCGTCGGCAGGCGGACTCTCAACCACTGCGCCACCAGGGAAGCCCATCCTTCCTTCTTTAGTTTTAGATCTTGTGTCTCTTCCGCACCCAGGCTTGTAAAGTCAGACACTCAGTAGTAAAATTTGGCTTCTTTGGCCTTGTATCTGAGGAGTGCGTATCACAGTAACGCACAGAGCCTCGGTGGTTTATAACTGAATAAAACTCAATGAGTACATGAAACCGACGCCTGAGGTTGAAGTTCAGTGAAAGTACCAAGTGTTTCATAGTTCCCTCCAAGTGCAACGTTAAAATGACCTCATTTCAGGCTGTGAGTTTAGTGCTTTTGCTTTTTAAATGAAGACTTCAAGAAGTTCCATTAGATACGTCAAGATGCAGTACCTAAAATATGCTGTTTTCTAGCTGAGGGTCGGGGGAGGGAGGGAACAGAGGGCGTGTTGGAAGTCAGAGAACATCCCTGACGGTTAACGTGGAATCATTACCCGTTTCTTCTTGGGACCCAAGCGTATCCTTTAATGTCTAGGCATGGGAGATCCCAGGCATTCCGATTAACAACACATTTTTTTTTTTTCTTCATACGGAGTGTAATAAACACTGCAAACTTGGAAAAGAGAGAAAGAAAAACCATGAAATAAAACAAAATGCAAAAGGCAGAAATCCCGTTGCCCCGAGGCTAGTTTGGTGCTTTTATTCAAAACGAAGGATAAGGTAACCCCAATATCCAAAGTCTAAAACGAGGCAGTTTTTAGAGAGTCACCGGCACGCGAGAGGGTGCGGGGTGACGGGGGGCAAGGGAAGCTCGGGTCAGGGGTGGGCTCCTGAGACCCCAGAATTCCTCCCAGTGGCTCGAATCCTTCTGAGGAAGTGGAGGGGAGGACTCACTGGCTCACTGGTACCTGTTATTGAAAGACCAAGAATCCTAATTTCGGGACACCCACTAAATGCCATTGACTTTAATGACCTCTGATCCTTGCATTTCTGGGAGGTGGGTATTATTTTCCTTAAAAAAAAAATTTTTGTTGGCACATCCATAAAGCCTTTTAATTATATGGGAATAGTGATAATAATTATAAAGGCCTACACTCAGCGGATAAAATATATATTGCTCCAGAAAAAATTATTACATGTATTAAAAATGAATTATTTCTGTCAGTGAATGGCTCCCATGACATTTTTCAACAATTAAAACATAAGCAGCCTTCAGGCTTTATACTTACAGGGAAAAAAATTGCTGGTTTGTGGAATCAGAAAGGTTTTTTGGTTTTAAAATTTTTGTTGGAGTATAGGTGATTTACAATGTTGTGTTAGTATGGGGTGTACCAGCAAAGTGAATCAGTTATACCTGTAATAGCTGCTCTTTTTTTAGCTCTTTCCCCATATGGATCATTATAGAGTATTGAGTAGAGTTCCCTGTAGGGAACTCTATAGAGTAGGTCCTTATTAGTTATCTATTTCATATTTAGTAGTGTTTATATGTCAATCTCAATCTTCCAATTTATCCCTCCCCCTCACCCCCTTACCCCCTGGTAACCATAAGTTTTTTTCTCTACATCTGTGACTCTATTTCTGTTTCGTAGGTCAGTTCATTTGTACCCTTTTTTTTTAAGATTCCACATATAAACAATATCATATGATATTTGTCTCTCCCTGTCTGACTTACTTCACTTAATATGATAATCTCTAGGTCCATCCATGTTGCTGCAAATGACATTATTTCGTTCTTTTAATGGCTGAGTAATATTCCATTGTGGGTATTATTTTCCTCACTTTGTAAGGCTAGAAATGGAGGCTCAGAGAGGTGAAGAAAACTGCCCACATAATTGTTAACGTCAATGAAGCGCTTACGCACCAGTTCAAGTTATAGGCACTTTATATGTAGTAACTTATTTAATCTTCACTCTGTCCCTATGATTAGGCCACTCTTATTCTCCCCATTTCACAGATGAGGAAACTGAGGCACCAGAGGTCAAGGGGCTCCTCCAAAGTCATGTGATTAGTGAATGGTCGGGCCGGGATTCAAACCAAGTCTGTCCGATTTCCCAACCTCTTTTATTTTTCTTACCTCACCATGTGGCAGCTTAAAAAACTGAGAACTATCACAAGCATCACAAAATCCAGAAAAATAACATACTGTTTTTATTAATTTATTTTCTAGGATACTTTTATCTTTTTCCCTACTTTTTTGGGCAGCACGTTTTGACTCTTTACATAACAATAATTTTGTAATATCAATTTCTATAGTGACAATAGAAAATAATTCAGTCCTTCCTTTAGCCCGATTGATCAAAACTTTTTTAAAAAATTAGAGCTGAGAATGCATAAATCATGTGACGTCACACACAGACAAACTTGTTTAATACAACTATAGGATTTTGGCCTATGATAAATTCTATTTTGTATGATTCTTGTAAAAAATATCTAGTGCATCTATAATTGTATACCATGCATTGTTGCATCTATTCCTGACAGAAACTTTTGTTTTGACTAGGCTTCAACGAGAATTGAATCTTCCAGTTACAATTTTACATGTCTGAAGACTAAAACAATTTTCCACAAACTAGCTTCTGGTTCCCTATATTCCAAATCTTGTTTCTCTTCTGCTACCCACACACTTTCAGTGCTGGGTGCTATAGAACAGGTGATAATACATTTGGGTTTATCTGGGTCAGTCCCAGTTTAGGGCCTTTCTTTTTCCTCACAAAGCTGTCCTGGTGGGGAGGAAGGAGTTAGAGCAGTTCATTTGTGATCCATTTCTCCTCTGATTCCTGGGGGAAAGCTTCTGCAAAAGAAAGGAAGTGGCCTGGCTTCATCTCCCTGTAAACATGCTCTTAACTGGACCCCCTGGTAGACCAATGATGTTTGATAGGAAAGTCCTTATGTATTGAGCGTTCTTAGTTGGATATCCTTGATTTAGGATTACTTGGGGCCAACAAACCTAGATGTTATAGATTTATAAGACATGATTCCTGGAGAAGATCATGTTACCTATACAATTGTCTGGGTATAAAATGGGGATGTTTCATCACCTAAAATCTCCTGGATGTGTGAGGTGACACACCAACCTCATCTAGAGACCCCCGTATATTATTATTCTGTCCAGAGGGCATGTGTCTGATGTGGGAAGGAAGGACCGGGGCAGTCAATAGGACATCTCAGACCTCACCCTCCTTTGCCTATGCCTCCTGATTGCTTATATCCTTAAAATCACTAGTACAGCTTGATTTGGGGGTAAAGTCTCAGATTTGTGTGAGTGTGATTTGACGACCTGATGCTCTAGGCTAGCTCACTGGGGTCGCTCACGAGAGATTATAGGGCACCCTAGCCTTCTGACCCAGTCACATGGTCCTGTGACCTCTAGCTCTGTATCTTTGTGTCGTGAGGTTGGGCACGTGGGCATAGACGGAGTTTTTCTGGAATCTTACGACTCGACACGGAGAGGACAAACAACTTCCCAGGTGGTACTGATATTGTTGTTCCGAGTTCTACATCTTGAGAACCACTAGTTTAAAACCACTGCTTGGACTCTCTGGGTCCCAGTCCCATTTTGGGGTCTTGCTCTGATGACAGTCTGGGAGACTTTGAAACCTCACTTTCCACCTACTGCCCATGGTTGCTTCTGGGTCTTGCCTTTTAGTGTTCAAGTATAAATCTGTTAGGTTCCACAGAAGCACTGAATTACCAATTTTCTAGTCCCAGCCTCTCAATGTCTTTTAGCACAGTTTAAGCCAGAGACGTTTAATTTCCAGGAGACCCAGTTGGAACAAGCACTTGACAGACACTCAGCAAGCTTCTGCCGTTTAGAGACACTGATTATACCACGAGGCTGTTGAAGACACAGCGGACCCAAGAAACAGCACCCTTTTCCCTACATCCCTGTCGCTCAGCACAGCATATTAGAGAATCTATAAGGAGAATTAATGATGCCAAGATCTAATAACAAAAGGCCAGCCACGTATATCCAAAGTGGATATGAAGTTTCTCCCATGATCAAATTCCTAGTAAGAAATTAAAATTCAGTAATCAAACCTTGAAATTTCAAGTCCAGATATGTTAAAAGCCCAAGGATAGAAAATTAGAAATATATATATTTTTACCCTTGAGTTAAACATTCTGATGTTAAAGCCTCCAATTTCTTATTCTGCTGAGTCACTGGAATCTCCATCCCAACCCAGCACACATGTTAAGTACAAGCCAGTTCCAGTAGCACCACCTCTGCTGAGACCTCCTTCATGGGCCAGAGCCTCAGCTGAAGGCCAAGTGGACTAAACCTTTTGTAACCGAGCAGGACCCCACGGGGCCTTCCCAGGGCAGACCCCTCCCCCATATCCTCTGCCGTAGCTCCTCTCTGAAGTACCTACATAACAGTATCTGAGGCACATTTCCTGAGTTGTTTTACAGGTGCTAAAACCCTCACCAAATGGAAGAAATTAACTACTTGATGATCATGAGCCTGTAGCCCCCAGACCTACTGGGCCTAAGGATTGATAATGTTAACCCCTGTGACACCACCCTTTTACCTCACCATCAGCCAATCAGAGAATTGTGCACGAGCTGATCACATACCCTGGGACGCCCCTCCCTCACCTTGCCTTTAAAACTGCTTTGCTGAAACCCTTTGGGGAGTTTGGGGTTTTTGAGAATGAAGCACAAGCCACCCTTTCTCCTTGTATTGGTGCCTTACAATAAACGCTGCACTTTCCTTTGCCACGGTAGATTGGCTCTACTGCACGCGGGCGAGTGGACCCAAGTTTGGTTTGGTAACACTTTTCCTAGTGGCTTATTTGCCTTGGCTAAAATCTGGGTGTCTTTGTGTAAGGCCAGAGTGGAGGAAACATTTGCTTGAAGCCACCATGCAGGCAGCCTTCCTTTCATGGAAGCAGTCACTTGCCTAAGGATGAAGCCACCTTAACTGGCAGGATGGGCAAAAAGCTTTCCCCATTCACACAGACCAGTGGGCTTTCACGTGGCTTCAGAGGCCCACAGATCTAAGGTTCCATCTCTAGAGATTCCGATTAAGGTTTGGGGCAGGGTCAAAGAACTGGTAGTTCAGCAAGCACCTCAGGTGATTCTGATGGAAGTTGTGTGTTGCATTTGGTTGCAAATTCCTGGAATGTATTCCCAGTTTATAGCGTAGCATCTGGAACTTATTAAGCGCTCAATGAATATGTGTGTGTGCTGAGTAAAACACTTTGAAAGGTGAGAAAGGATGACGGGGGATCTGAGGAAGAATTTCATAAAACTGTACTGATCGTCCAGCTTTGTCAAGGCTAAGAGATTCTTCTTGGAATGTATTTGTTAGGAGGTTCTTGGGTTTTAGGTTTTGACAGTGCTGGGACTGGGAAGGAGGGGAGGAGGGGACATTAGAAAGTCAATTCCTTCTAAAATTACTGGGACTGTATATATCACATCATCATGTTGTACACTTAGAATATGCTACAATTTTATCTGTCAACTATACCTCAATAAAACTGAAAAGAATTACTGGGACTGTAGGACCCAAGGGTATGTCAAGTTGTTTGTCAATGAATGTCACCTTCTATACAGACCAGTGCCATTAAATAGTCAGATAGAACCTGTCTTGGATGCAGAATGTCCTTTATTGTGTCTATAATGCTTTATAATCCTAATGTTGTATAGCTACTTCTGATTTTAGTGCCACCTTGACTTCCAACTCTGTTCTGTTAGCTCTTATCACTTACACCCTGATTTTTAAAAACTTAGGCATTCTGCGCAAAATTCTTTTCTCCCTTGAAGTTCCTTCCTTCTTGTTATGCTTTACTTTTTCTCTCTGCGCCTCTCCCGCACATCTCTAAACTAGACAGCTACATCTCTGCGGCCAATTTGATTCTCTGAGAAATCACTGAAAATCCTTTGGTTAAGGAATTTAGCCACCAGTAATCCATGTAGAATGAATTTTCAAATGTTACGTGCTCATACTATATATTTTTCAGAAAGTCACAGATTTTGCTCAACTTGACCTAGCCAGGAGTCCTCAAACATAGGCTAAGGCATGTTTTCCTACTGGTCGGAAAGCTGTCACCAGGCTTAACGAAGATAAGGAGTAGTTGTGCAGCAAAATGGGACCTGAGTTGCTCGGCCCTCGGGTGTCCTGGAGGTGGATAAGGTAACCCTACTGCCTGTGAGAGAGTGTGAGAGCATGTGGTCCCCCAGCTGCCATCTCAGGGTGATCAGGTGAGGCTCCCGAGCCCCCCAGCTCTGCATGCTTGGATACGTGCAGGCGAGGCTGGCTGCTTCCACGGTAGCGTGCGTGAGTCTCCGTGCGCTCAATCACTCTGCCCCCGCCTTTTGTTTTGGAGTCTCCCATTGTGAAAAGAAAACTGGAATTCTAAGACGTTTTAGATACTGCATTCTTCGGAGGCATTCTAAATCTTTCGGACTTGTCTTCTTTCACCCGTGAAACAAAATCCCAGCGCTAAAAATAACTCTGGGTGCCGACAGTGTCGTGTTAGGACACAATCCCTATCTCCTTAGTTCCAGAGTAAACAGACGCATATCTTGTACCTTGGCCAATCACAGAAGTTGGGTCTCAGCCACTCTGCTATCTGCTCTCTCTGCTGGGCTCCTGCAAATCTGTGCAAACCCTAACCCAGGAATAGTTCATTTTCACCCCAAAATTTGTTTTCCGTCTTCCCTCTGTATTACCACTTTATTTGCCCAGAAACGATCTCACTCTGTCCCTTCACTAGTGGGTCTCAAAGATTAGCCTACATCAGAATCACCTGAAGTTCACTGAAACACAGCTGACTAGGCTCCACCCCGTGAGTTTCTGATTCAGTAGGTTTGGGTTGGGGGTCTGATTAACTACTGGACTGGGATAAATTTAAAATACCATCAGGTTAAGTTAAAGAGCATCAGGTGGAGATGATGTTTAATTAAATTCGATTAAATGAATAAATTAGATCCATTTAAAATGCCAGCAGATAAATTTAGATACCACTGGGTCAATTTAAAATACCATCGGGGGCTTCCCTGGTGGCGCAGTGGTTGAGAGTCCGCCTGCCGATGCGGGGGACACGGGTTCGTGCCCCGGTCCGGGAAGATCCCACGTGCCGCGGAGCGGCTGGGCCCGTGAGCCGTGGCCGCTGAGCCTGTGCGTCCGGAGCCCGTGCTCCGCCACGGGAGAGGCCGCAGCATGAGAGGCCCGCGTAGCGCAAAAACAAACAAACAAACAAACAAACCATCACTCATCCCTGGTGGCGCAGTGGTTCAGACTCTACGCTCCCAATGCAGGGGGCCCAGGTTCGATCCCTCATCAGGGAACTAGATCCCAAATCGATGCCACAACTCAGGAGCCCACCTGCTGCAGCTACGACCCGGTGCAACCAAATAAGTAAATAAGTATTAAAAAAAAATACTATTAGTCAGAGATGATAGTTCACCCACAGGTCCTAAGAAAAGGGGCAAAAAAATCAAGAGTGAGTGAGCGTTTCGAGAACCTCTTGCTTCCATAAATTCTTCAAAAATATATGAGAAGAGATGGCAGTGAATTGTGCACCTTTGAGTGTTGAGACAAGCGCACTAGAGCGTAAGGTTATGGTGCATTATTAGATCAGCTCAGCTAAATTATGGGTTGGAACATAACCCTTACAGTCTGATATAGGGCCAGGATGCTGATGAGTCCTAGCTCTTCATTCAGAAAATGGTTATTGAGGTTCTATTATGTGCATGACACCAGATTAAACATAGGTGCAGAAGTTAGATGACAAGTTACAGTTCTAAGAGCTTGCAATCCAGTAGGTAAGATTAGTCAGAGCAATAGTACAAGGCATGGAAAGTGTCACGAGAGAAGTACAAAGACATTATTTTGGATGTTCAGAGGAAGAAAGGATCACGTGAAGCTGGGGTTGAGGAAGGGAGAATGAGAAAAAGTGTAAAAGAAGACGGGGTCTTTTGAGGGGACAGTGGACATCTTACGTCAGGGACTGGAGGCTGTTTGTGTATTTGAGGACGCTAATATAACACCTGGGCAGGTAGGTGGTCACTGCGTGTTTGTGGGTACACATCTTGAAGGATGAGTGTGACTCAGGTAGGTGGAAAAGGGTGAGAGTCTTCATTAAAAGAATGGGAATTTTTTAAAAAAATATTTATTTATTTGGTTGTGCCGGGTCTTAGTTGCAGTTCTAGGGCTCCTTAGTTGTGGCTTGCCAGCTCCTTAGTCGTGGCTTGCGAACCCCCAGCTGCAGCACGCATGTGGGATCCAGTTCCCTGACCAGGGACCAAACCCAGCCCCCCTGCGTTGGGAGCTTGGAGTCTCAACCACTGTGCCACCAGGGAGGTCCCAAGAATGGGAAATTTTGCAGGGGAAAAGTGAGAAAGCTGAAGGGTACAATTTCAGACGTGAAATGCCAGCTTGAGGAATTTATTTCAAAGGCTTTGGGGGACTGGGTGTCGTTTTTTGAACTGGGCAAACAATCTGGTACATAAGAAGAATGAATTGCAGTTGGGTGGGTGTAACACTTATGTTCAATGAACGTTTGCTCATGTGCTAGGTCCTGTGCTAAGTACTTCAAGGGGAATATCTTTACTCCGCGTAACCACTGATGGATAGATACATTATGGTTCCCATTTTACAGATGAGGACATGGGGACATAGAAACATAAGGGAGTTGCCCAAGGTGTCATAACTAGTAAATGGTGGGGAAGTAATGAGAGCCTGAGGAAGGGTGACGGTAGCAGGACTCCTCAGCAGGGCACGTGCTCTGGGGACATAACAGTATGGCAGAGGTAATATCCACAGGGCTAGGCAGTAACCATGGTGAGGGACAGGGAGCAGGACAGGTCAAAGTGTTGAGGCTGGACAGCTTGGGAAAAAAGTGTTTCCATCACCGTGGTTTCCAGTCCTGATAACGTTAGCATTGTAAATGAAGCTTCGTTGTTTGTTTGTTTGTTTGTTTTTTAACAACTTTATTGGAGTATAATTGCTTTACAATGGTGTGTTAGTTTCTGCTTTACAACAAAGTGAATCAGTTATACGTATACATATGTTCCCATATCTCTTCCCTCTTGCATCTCCCTCCCTCCCACCCTCCCTATCCCACCCCTCTAGGTGGTCACAAA
>NC_041220.1:140640128-140645837 GCF_002837175.3 Physeter macrocephalus | reverse complement strand
AACCCAATCCAAAAATGGGCAGAAGACCTAAATAGACATTTCTCCAAAGAAGATATACAGATGGCCAACAAACACATGAAAGAATGCTCAACATCATTAATCATTAGAGAAATGCAAATCAAAATTACAGTGAGGTATCACCTCACACCGGTCAGAATGGCTTCCTTGTTCTTGAAAAGGAGAGTGGAAAACAACAAAGAAGAGAGCTGCTTAGTTGAAAAGGATGTGAAGAGAATGAGTGTCATTAGGTGAAGGGGGCCCCTAAATCAAAATTACAGTGAGGTATCACCTCACACCGGTCAGAATGGCTTCCTTGTTCTTGAAAAGGAGAGTGGAAAACAACAAAGAAGAGAGCTGCTTAGTTGAAAAGGATGTGAAGAGAATGAGTGTCATTAGGTGAAGGGGGCCCCTGCTGTGTGTGTGAGTACAAATGTAGCGTGCACTTTGATCACATTTACAGCCCCGGCAATGCTCCAGAATCTTCCCATTTCTCTGCCAGTATACCCTGTGAATTTACAACTGCAAGCCGTCACCAATTCTTTGCACCTTCTTCCTTAAAGAGGTAGAGTCTATTTTCCCATCCTTTGAAGTTGGGCTGTCCTTGACCATATTTAATGAGGTTTAAATGGTGTCGTGCAACTTCTAACCCTGCTCTTTGAGAGGGCTGAACACTCCCACTTGCTCTCTCCCTCTCTCTCTCTTTTTTTTGCAACTTTTTAAAAATTGGAGTATAGTTGCTTTACAGTGTTGTGCTAGTTTCTGCTGTACAGCAAAGTGAATCAGCTATACGTATACATCTCTCCCCTCCTGTTTTGGATTTCCTTCCCATTTAGTTCATCACAGAGTGTTGAGTAGAGTTCCCTGTGCTATACCGCAGGTTCTCATGAGTTATCTGTTTTATACATAGTAGTGTGTCTCTGTCAATCCCAATCTGCCAATGTCCTCCTGTTCTCTTGACGTGAGCCAGGTCACAACAAAAGCACCACCCGACCAACCTTCGGAATCGTGAGCCAATGAATGATTGTTGTTTCAATCCACTGCATTTTGGGGTCATTCCTTATGAGGCAAAGTCTAACTGACTCACCATGTTACTTGATGGACCCGTTCAACAGTATCCTCAACGGTAGATTTCCCAGCCATATACAGGCCCAGAGGACTCAGGACTCAACGAGTTATTCTATCACCCCACTGTAAACGCTTGACTTTCCAGTCCTGGAGGGTTTAAATTCATTTCTTCATCTGTTTCAAACAGAACAGCAGAAGAAGTCTGACTTAGTTTGTCGACTCTATGATCGATCTGGGAAAAACTTCTCCTGGGTCCCATTTTTTAAACAGCAACACCACTTTGACTTCTCTTGATAAGAAAATTCCCCGTAAATGATCATCGTTGTTGTCTCTACATCAGCGATTTCCAATCTTGAATGAGCAGAAGTATAAGCCGAATATTCCTGGGCTCCATAGTCTCAGCGATGTGATTCAGTAAGTCTGGGGAGGGGCTCACGAGTCTCTATTGATGATAAGGACCCAGGATGGTTACGAGGCAGGTACTTCGCTGATCGCACTTTGGAAATATTGGCCTAAACATTGAAGACTGAATCTGAAATAGTCTATGTCTCCTCTCTGGCCTTGCTCTGTGATTTGCCCGTAATTACAGGTAACTGGAAACAATTTCTGGAAGAGGCCAACGGGTAAACAAGTATCAGGATACTGAGAATGCCAATCTCCCATACGTATGCCACGTAGATGCCAGATTTACTCGTGTAATTCCTTCTGTTTTCTATGACATTTTTCTTCTAAGTGAGGTATATTGAGGGAATTCATAGAGTGAGGGTTCTGTTTTGTAGGCGTCTTCTTTAACTTTCATTAATCATTGACATTCTTATCCCTACCTACCAAGGAGGCTTGAAAAGTTACGTACATAGCAAGCAGGGGGCAAAATTAATTGGTGTCTAGATTTCTTTAAGTCTGTCTCCCTTTTTCTAAGGGTCCTTCCTAAAAGTGTGGTTTGGATGAGAAGCTTCAAAATGTGTATAGAAGAGAGAGAAATACAGGGGTTAAGGGAGAAAATGAGGTGGAGGGAAAGAGAGGGGGAGAGAGAGAGAGAGAGAGAGAGAGAGAGAGAGAGAGAGAGAGAGAGGGTTATGCTAGGTAAAAAAAAAAGATAGGAGAGGGTTTGTAAAACTATGAAAAGGTAATGTTTACCACTATTAGTTTCTTTCACATTTTCAAGTTTCAGGAAAATTCGTGCAGGGTAAGGAGAGGGAGTTAGCTGTTTCAGTCTAGTTTCTTACTTCCAGGATTCCTCATGAGTTTGAAAGTGAATTACAACTTGAGGAAGTGACCCTGTCCTTTGTCCGAGTTGACCTGGTGTCATTTTCCATGCTTCATGCCTGACCAATTTCACTGGATGACTCGATAGTCCCTGAAAGAAATAGCCACAGTAGAAGTGAGAAGAGAGTTGAGAATCTTTAGAAGAGCGACTAATGTCCCTCATGCCCAAGTAGGTCTATTTTAAATTCACCTTTTCACTCATTTCCCCACTTCACTAGAATATAGAACTTTTTTTCCTTCCATTGATGACTTTTTAAGGTTTAAGGGTCTCTGTTGTTTGAATGAAAAACACAAAAACAAGGAGTACATCTCATAGGGGAAATACCCTGCTTTTTCTCTATGGTATAGAAGGATCAAAATGTGTGGGTGAAAACAGGGAGGAACACAGAGTAACTCATCTGAGTCCTGGGTTCTCCTACAATGTCAAATCACATTCGGACTGTTTCTAGAATAGTCTGGTTTTAGAATAACTGGTGACCTTCTTAATCCAAACAACCATTCAATTTAGTGAAACAAAAATCAATCCATCTGGTTGTTTGATTGGGTTGGCCTGTCCATTTGACTGAAACCATGGTGTTTCAACATGAGAAGTGGTGGGTTTGGGGGTTAGTGGAACTCCAAATCAGAATCTACCAGGGAAATTGCTTTTTTTCTTTAAAATACACATGTTCAGGGCTTCCCTGGTGGCGCAGTGGTTAAGAATCCACCTGCCAATGCAGGGGACGCGGGTTCGAGCCCTGGTCCAGAAGATCCCACATGCTGTGGAGCAACTAAGCCCGTGAGCCACAACTACTGAGCCCGCGAGCCACAACTACTGAAGCCCGCATGCCTAGAGCCCGTGCTCCGCAACAAGAGAAGCCGCCGCAATGAGAAGCCCGTGCACCGCAACGAAGAGTAGCCCCAGCTCGCCCCAACTAGAGAAAGCCTGCGTGCAGCAACGAAGACCCAAGGCAGCCAAAAATAAATAAATAAAATATATAAATTTATTAAAAAATAAATAAATAAAATACACATGTTCAGGCTTCTTCCCTCAGTTTTGGATATGCCTTTGGGGTCCTCAAAGGTCACCGAGGTCATTCTGACAGGCCTCCCGACCCTTGTTGAGAGCCTTTGAGTTAAATAGCCACGTTCTGGCAATTTGAAAGGCTTCAGATAGTTCCCTGCTCCAGGGGTTTTAATAAAAAAAAGAGTGAACCGATGGTTGATTTTCTAAAAGAGAAAACATGAATCATATTGCACTTATCCTAAATGACTGGAAGGATCATTTCTTTTGGGGGGCTTAGGGGGCTGGTGCTTCAGCTCGTGTTTTAGGAAGGCATCGACCCTGACAGCACAAACTTGAACCTTTGGTTCATCGGCATCCTCTACTTCTACTCTGAACCTGGACTGAAGCTGCTTTCAGGCTGGCTCTGACAGTGAGGGGCTTTCTCTTTTGAATGTTTGTTTTATGATCTAAAAACCAGCCTCACCCGCAGAACAGTAAGTCCCCGTATGACAAGGCTGTGTGCCATCCGGGGATTTACGAATGGCTAAGCTGCATTATGAACAGAGATTTATGATCAACTTCCCAGTCAATTAAAATCCCAGCTATGACTAAGGCAGAATTCAATTAAGGTTAATTGGGGCTTCTGAAAACTGCGCTTCCGAAGGGAAACCATGATGGGATTGTGATTCCCAGTGGGTTTCGATCAGTTTTAAATAACTTTCCGCGCCTTTCTTTTCTTGGCAAAAGACGCCTCTTCTCCCTGCTGCCCAGCTCCTGCTATGATCATTCGATTTAGATGTTGATTTCTCTGTCATAAGTTATCAAGGTGACTTATTTGGTTTTGGCTTTGTCTTTTTCTTCAAAACAAAAAGCCCCAGAAAAACAAAACAGAACTCGCGAGGCTCTCAGCAGACCAGAACCCTTCACAAAATCGCAACCCGCACTGGGGCGGAACCCACCGTGGTCCAACATGAAAGAGATATAGTCATTTGGAAGATTGTGACAACATTTCAGAAGCAGTTCCCCAAACTGGAAAAATAACCCATTTCTTTTCCGTTGTCATTAAGGTGGATGAACAGGTTCTCAAACATTGTCAGCGATGGTGGGGGGGGTGTGGGATGAAGCCGGGGCGGGGTGGTGTGTGGAGAAGAGGTGCGGGCCAGAATTACAAGGCAAGTCAGCCTGTCCATCCTACCCGAAATTTTATTTTCTTGTCGTCAAGGGCTCTTGTGACAGTTCTTAGCACAGTTGATTGAGCTGGGAAGACACATGGGACGGGGCCTTAGTCACCGAACGCAGAACACGTATTCTGTAGCTCGCAGAGCCATGCGGAGCGAGGGGTGAATAGTAATTTCAGCAGTTTGTTTTCTCAGAGTTTCCAACCTGTTGTTCATCACCGGAGTTTAATAACACCGAGCTAAAGAGACATGTTCTTTCCGAAAGGAAGAAGTGGAAATGTGCGAGCGGGGTGGGGGAGACATCGCAACCGCTCAGATGTTTCGCTGTTCATGGATTCTTGCAGCTAGCAAAGCTGTGCATGTGCCGCGGCAGCTAGGAGCCCGTCAGATGCCGCCTCCTTCTTGAATTAGCAACTCTTTCCAAGGTTCACACACCCGTGCCTCCCCCTGTGCAGGTGCTTGCCGGGGCACACATACTAAGGACACTTTTGTCCAGAGCGTGGCTTTGGAAATGGCCTGGCTTAGGAGAGGAGAGGAGGGAGTTAGGTGAGGCCAGTAGCAAAGGCTGCTGATTTGTGTATTTTCCCTCTTGGTGCATTTCAGCTGATGGCCACACAATGCCGTGGACGGGCTGTGACAGGTGGCAATGAACAGGTCTGTGTAGTGTCACCGGTTTTAAATGAGCTTCTTTCCAATGCCTCTTTCATTTGTATGTGAGGATAGTGTTCAGATGGCTTCTGGCCCCTCGTAGGGAGGACCCACATTGGAATTGTTTTCTAGGGATGGTCTCGTTGGCACAGCGTTCCAACGCACTGCTTTTCTCTACAGACGAAGCACGGCCTAGGAAGGAGGGTCCCTATTTACAACCTTATCTTTGCCAATGTCCTCTTCCCTTTCTTTTTCTTTTCTTTTTTTTAAAAAATAGCATTATTTGGAGTACACTTGCTTTACAGTGTTGTGTTAGTTTCTGCTTTATAACAAAGTGAATCAGCTGTATGCATACGTATATCCCCATATCTCCTCCCTCTTGTGTCTCCCTCCCACCCTCCCTATCCCACCCCCCTAGGTGGTAGCAAAGCACCGAGCTGATCTCCCTGTGCTATGCGGCTGCTTCCCGCTAGCTATTTATTTTACATTTGATAGTGTATATATGTCCATGCCATTCTCTCACTTCGTCCCAGCTTACCCTTCCCCCTCCCCGTGTCCTCAAGTCCA
>NC_041220.1:140639547-140640092 GCF_002837175.3 Physeter macrocephalus | reverse complement strand
AGGTCCATCCACCTCACTGCAAATAACTCAGTTTCATTTCTTTTTATGGCTGAGTAATATTCCATTGTATATATGTGCCACATCTTGTTTATCCATTCATCTGTTGATGGACACTTAGGTTGCTTCCATGTCCTGGCTATTGTAAATAGAGCTGCAATGAACATTGTGGTACATGACTCTTTTTGAATTATGGTTTTCTCAGGGTATATGCCCAGTAGTGGGATTGCGGGGTCATATGGTAATTCTATTTTTATTTTTTATTTTTTTTATTTTTTTTTATTTTTTGCGGTACGCGGGCCTCTCACTGCTGTGGACACTCCCGTCGCGGGGCACAGGCTCTGGACGCGCAGGCGCAGCGGCCATGGCTCACGGGCCCAGCCGCTCCGCGGCACGTGGGATCCTCCCAGACCGGGGCGCGAACCCGGCTCCCCCGCATCGGCAGGCGGACGCGCAACCACTGCGCCACCAGGGAAGCCCGGTAATTCTATTTTTAAAGGAACCTCCATACTGTTCTCCATAGTGGCTGTATCAATTTACATTCCCAC
>NC_041220.1:140636496-140639155 GCF_002837175.3 Physeter macrocephalus | reverse complement strand
TCTGAGGGTTGCCTTTTTGTCTTGTTTATGGTTTCCTTTGCTGTGCAAAAGCTTTTAAGTTTCATTAGGTCCCATTTGTTTATTTTTGTTTTTATTTCCATTTCTCTAGGAGGTGGGTCAAAAAGGATCTTGCTGTGATTTATGTCATAGAGTGTTCTGCCTATGTTTTCCTCTAAGAGTTTGATAGTGTCTGGCCTTACATTGAGGTCTTTAATCCATTTTGAGTTTATTTTGGTGTATGGTGTTAGGGAGTGTTCTAATTTCATTCTTTTACAGGTAGGTGTCCAGTTTTCCCAGCACCACTTATCGAAGAGGCTGTCTTTTCTCCATCGTATACTCTTGACTCCTTTATCAAAGATAAGGTGACCATATGTCTGAGGGTTTATCTCTGGGCTTTCTGTCCTGTTCCATTGATCTTCCCTTTCTTTTTAAAGGCAGACTGGAAAAGGAGAGACTGGAAAAACGAGAGGTTCTGAAATGGTAGAGAGGTTTAGGGGAAAAAGTTTCTGTAATCGGAAATCTGGGGTGTAATTATACAATCGCCAGAAGAAAGAAACATGAAACAAGTCTCCGGAGTAAGATTACTAATGAATTCTCTCTGTTCCTTATGGAAAAGAGCCACATTTGTAAAATTAAAAGTCCATGCCTCTTTGATGAGAGGATTTGCAGGTCTCCACTGTCCTTTTTTCAAATATCGTGTGCTTGGAAAGAGTGAGGAATCGAAACCTCTAGTCCAGGGCACTGGACAGAGCCCGCAGCTGCCTGCCTGCCCCCATCTTGGGGCTGTGGGAGCCTTTTTCAGAAAGAACTTGATCGGTTCTACGTGCATGGATGTTTTGAGGGATGTGGCCTTGTCTAGACAACTTCAGAATCCCCAGTCAATTCAGAGGAGAAAAACACTTTTTTTTTGAGTTTTATTTTTATTTATTAAAAAAAATTTTTTTTAATTGAAGTAGAGTTGGTTTACAATGCTGTGCCAATGTCTGCTGTACAGCAAAGTGACTCAGTTATCCACATAGAGACATTCGTGTTTTAAAAATATTCTTGTCCATTATGGTTTATCACACTATATTGAATATAGTTCCCCGTGCTATACATTAGGACCTTGTTGTTTATCTATTCTAAATGTAATAGTTTGCATCTACCAACCCCAAACTTCCACTCCATCCCTCTCCCTCCCCTCCTCCCCCTTGGCAACCACATGTCTGTTCTCTATGTCTGTGAGTCTGTTTCTGTTTCATAGAGAGGTTCATTTGTGTCATATTTTAGATTCCACATATAAGTGACATCATATGGTATTTGTCTTTCTCTTTCTGACATACTTTGCTTAGTAAGATAATCTCTAGGTCCATCCATGTTGCTGCAAATGGCGGTGTTTCATTCTTTTTCATGGTTGAGTAGTATTCCATTGTATATATGTACCACATCTTCTTTATCCATTCCTCTGTTGATGGACATTTAGGTTGTTTCCATGTCTTGGCTATTGTGAACAGTGTTGCTATGAACATAGGGGTGCATGTATCTTTTTGAATTATAGTTTTGTCCAGGTATATTCCCAGGAGTGGGATTGCTGGATCATATGGTAGCTCTATTTTTAGTTTTCTGAGGAACCTCCATACTGTTCTCCATAGTGGCTGCACCAACTTACATTCCCACCAACAGCGTAGGAGGGTTCCCTCAGAGGAGAAAAACATTTGAGCTATACTAGTCTTCTGGCACGGTGTAGCCCAAACGAGGGGGTGGCTGGATTTTGCAGTCACCCACTTTGGGGGCCACACTGACTTTGTGGGTACTGTGAGTGTGTGTTCCAGCTGACACAAAGTACAGGGTCACCAGTCACCAAGTGTCACAGTGCAGGAGGCCATTGTCCATGTGGTGGGAGGGTCTCCACTGAAAAACACTTAGAATTTGAGAGGAGGCCAAGAAACAGCTACTTCATAGACCTGCCAAGTTACCTGAAATTCGTCCCTTCTAGCTCCTCTTTTGGGTCACATGATAAATGCCACCAATTAGCAGTCACCTTAGCAAACCAGAAGGAGGGCGTGGGCATGTTGGGGGGTTGGGGGCAGTTTGCTGCAGCCAGCGCCTACAGCCAGAGAGCCAGCTGTTCAGTTTTCTGGAAATTTGTGAGCTGGCTGTTAAACACAGGTGTCATTTATAAGAATTAAATTATATAAACATATTTCAATAAATTATTATTAGAAACAAAAGTAATACTCAGTACTCACCCTTTCCTAATTATTTTACTGCATTTAACAATGGTCTGTGCCTCGAGGCTCTTTGCACCTGTTGTATCTGTGTGGTAGAGATGCTGGGTAACCATGTGCTGGTGTCCGTCTCTTTCAAACTAGCCCCCTCCCCCCGTTCAGTGACGTCACGTTGGTCGCTCAAAATGAGCCACAGTGGCAGAATTTACACCACTGAAAATGGCGAATCTGACAAATCAGGGTTTTTTCTGTTTTAGAGAGGGGATTGATTAACAATTACTGGTACAGCGTTCTGTGTGTGTGTGTGTGTGTGTGTGTGTGTGTGTGAGGAGAGAGGGAGGGAGGGAGAGAGAGAGGGAGAGAGGGAGAGAGGGAGAGGGAGGGAGAGAGAGAGAGGGAGAGAGAGAGAGAGAGAGGGAGGGAGAGAGGGAGGGAGAGAGAGAGAGAGAGGG
>NC_041220.1:140624730-140636343 GCF_002837175.3 Physeter macrocephalus | reverse complement strand
GAGAGAGGGAGAGAGGGAGGGAGAGAGGGAGGGAGAGAGAGAGAGAGGGAGAGGGAGGGAGGGAGGGAGAGAGGGAGTTGGGGGCGGTGGTGGCGTCAGGACTTGTGTGCTGGGTAAGCAAAATGCTCGTTTTTAAGTTGGGGGAGTGTATTAGTCAGCTCTTGCTGCTGTAACAAGAATACCATAGGCAGAGTGGCTTAAACAACCAACTTATTTCTCATAGTTCTGGAGAAGTTCTGGGAAGTCCAAGATCACGGTGCCAGCATGGTTGCGTTCTGGTGAGGACTGTCTTCCTGGTTGCCTCACGTGGCAGGGGAGAGAATGAGAGAGAGAGGGAAAGAGAGAGAGAGAGGGAAAGAGGGATGGAGAGGGAAAGAGAGAGGGAGAGAGAGACTTCTTATAAGGGCACTGATACCATCACAAGGGCTCCACTTTCCTGACCTAATTCAAAGACCCCATCTCTAAATACCATCGCACCGGGGACTTGGGTTTCAATGTATAAATTTTGGGAGGACACAAACATTCAGTCCATAACAGCAGGCAGGCAGGCTGAGGTAGGCTTCCTGGAAGGAGAAGGAAAGCTCTCCAGGAATAGTAGGCTTCCCAGAGAGAAATGGGAGGATCCAGGATGAACCGCCAGATTTTTTTCAGTTCTGTCTGGGGCAGGTGGGGTAGGAGGGGGCCTCCCAGACCTCTCCTCTGCTTTCTGCCCGCCCCCCACCAAGCCCTCCGCCCTCCCCAGGTCAGCGTCGGCCAGTGGTCTTTGCCCATACCCAGCCTCACTACTAGGGGAAACTTCTGATGGACCCTGGATCTGTGGTTCAGGTTATGTTACAGACTGAATGTTTATGTCCTCCCCAACCCCCAAATTCATATGTTGAAGCCCTAAAGCCCAATGTGTTGGCATTGGGAGGTGGGACCTTTGGGAGATTAGGTTTAAATGAGGTCATGAGGGTGGAGCCCCATGATGGGATTAGCGCCCTTAGAAGAAGTGGAAGAGGCGGGAGAGCTCCTTCCACGAGGCTGCACTGAGGAAAGAGTGCGTGAGCTCACAGGGAAGAGGTGGCATCTCAAGCCGGGAAGCCAGCGCTCACCTGACACTGAATCTGCCAGCACCTTGATCTTGGATTTGCCAGACTCCAGAACCAGGAGAAAGAAATGTCTGTCATTTAAGCCACCCCGTCTGTGGTCTTTTGTTCTAGCAGCCTGAGCTCAGACAGATTATAAGCTTAATTTAGTACAGATAGGTTGGGGTGATTTCAAGGTTATTTGTCCACACACAATGAAGGGAGTGTGTGAGGATTCTGGGGTGCTTTGCACACCCACTCGAGTTTCAGGAGGATAATGAGAAAGACGCTGTGCTGGGAACCAGGAGGCCTGGGCTTTAAAGGCAGGCGTTGCACTTCTAGCTGCGGAATGGATTTCGGTCAGGAAGCAAACAGCCTCTGTTCATTCCTATATTCAAAGGCATATGCTCATCACAGCGCTGTGAGGGTCAGAAGGAAGTTTGCTTGAAAATTTATAAACCTGTGCAAACGGAAGGGGTGAGTAGCCCAGGGACAGTTTTTTATTTGTTTAATTTTTATTTTATTTTATTTTATTTTTTTGCGGTACGCGGGCCTCTCACCGTTGTGGCCTCTCCCTTTGCGGAGCACAGGCTCCGGACGCGCAGGCTCAGCGGCCACGGCTCACGGGCCCAGCCGCTCCGCGGCACGTGGGATCCTCCCGGACCGGGGCGCGAACCCGCGTCCCAGGGGCAATTTGTAAATTCACAGGCCCAGTGCTAAAGGCGATTTTCTTGTTTTGGAACCCACTTACCTCTTTCTCCTCATAGCCTTCCTTCTCTTTCCCTAATATTTAATTTTCCTGCTTTAACTCTCATTTATTTTGACCTTCTCTCCTCCTTTCTTCCAAACTCTGTTTTTCTCTCCAAGCTTCTTCCCCTCCCTCTTATTCCTCTAAGAATGTAATAGGATGACAGTATTTGAGGTTCATTCTCTTGTGTAAAAATATCCATACTGCCTTATATTTGCTCGCTGAAACCTTCCCCTCCTCCCGCAGTCAGGTGCGTGTTACTATTGTGAGGCCCTGGGTGATTTTCTGACTTGAATACTCCTCACCCTGGGAGTGGGGTGTGGAAATTGCTAGAGGATGTCCTCTGGGGACAGGCAGGCCGATGCTCGTAGCAGTGGCACAGTCGAGGCTTAGAATCCTAGTTTTCCCTGAAGGAAGGGTGGCAATTAACCTTGGCAGTGGAACAGAACTCGCTTGAATTTGTACCTGTAAATCTGCACCTCTCCTTAAGCAAATATGACGGGAAGAATCCAGATTTTCATCAAAAGTAAATTAAAAATGGAGTCTTCACCTTACGAAAGAATTCGCAGGGGGGTGTCCTTAGCTAGCGGCTCTTCCTCCCTTGTATTTAGGGCGCGTTTTGATTCAGAGAAATTCACTACCGACAGGGCTTTTTCTAGCAGGAGACCCCCTGAAAACGTGAGGCACGACTGGCTTAAGCGACAGCCCAGCTCACAGCTTCGCTAGGTTTACCAGCCGGCATTGATGCGTACTTCTTTGAAGCCCAGGTGAGCCTGTTGTTTTACTTCTGCCCATTGGGGCTTAAGACACCACCCGTGTATTTGGACTCGTGGCCCTGTTCTCTCTTCCCTTAGGCAGGGATTTTGGTTTCTGTGATGCGTGAGTGAGAAAGTAGGTCACTAATGAAATGCTTTATGCAACGGATAAATGCTCTGCCATCCGAACGGCACCCAAAGGATGTTTACCAAAGAGACAGTCCAGACGGAGAGCGAGAGGCACAGCCAGCCTAGGACGCTTTTCAGGAATTGTCCAGAATGTCACTGCAGTGTGGACGTCCGATCTCCGAGCTGCAGGAACTCTGGCCTGGCGGCAAATTCACACAAAACGTCCCAAAGGCAATAGTGATGCTGGTGGATGCACCACCTCCCTTGGGGCAGAGTTTGCCAGAGGTTAGCTGGGGGCGAGTGGAGCCACTGAAGCTGTTTTTCCAGCTTTGCGTGCGTCTCTGGTACATCCTGCTACCCTCTGATGATCTGGAATGTTGGGCTCCAGGGAGGAGATGCAGATTGAAGTGAGTGATGGAGCCGGGTATGTCCTTTCTACGGAGACCATGATTCCCCTTGAAGATGTTCTCCGTTCACTGCAGTGACCTTCCCTTCACTGTATTAGTCTCCCACCACTGCTCTAACAAATGACCCCAAACCAGGCAGCTTAAAACCGCAGAAATGTATTCTCTCACCATTCTGGAGGCCAGAAGTCTGCACTCAGTTTCACTGGGCTGAGATCAAGGTATCTGCAGGGCCTCGTTCCCTCCAGAGGCTCTGAGTGGACATCTGTTAACTCGCCTCTAGTCTCTGATGGCTGCTCAAAGCAGCCACACCGCCTGCTTTCTCTGCCTGTTTCTTATGAGGATACTGTGATGGCATTTAGGGCCCACTGAGATAATCCGGGATAATCTCCCACCTCAAGACCCTGAACTTAATCACATCTGCAAAGTTTTTGCCAAGGAAGGTGACATTTACAAGTTCTAGGAATTAGGTCCTGACATCTTTGGGGCCATTCTCCAGCTTACTACACCACTTCTTAATTTTTCAGCAATTCTGTGTTTCAGTGTTAGCAGAGCACTGATCATCTGTAATTACTGAGAGGCATTGGAAAGCTCTTCCATGGACTTCCTGCCAACTAAGGACTCTCTGGCCTCGTAGCACACAGGCACGTGCGTGTGTGTGTGTGTGTGCATGTGTGTGTGATTGTGTGATAAAATGCCCTGGCAAGGAGGGGCATTTTACCACAGACATTGCTTCCAATTGCCTTTGTGTGATGCTAATAATAAAACTGGGTCAGTTTTATTTTGGGTGGACCCCTCCCCCCCCCACCGCTGTCACCTTGGTACATCACTGCTCTGGCAGCTTCTCAGTAAAGGAAGCAGCTCCTACTTTACGGATCACGCTAGGCTCAGCGGGGTGAGAACATCTGCCCACAGAGCCGAGACCAGAACTCACGGCTCCTCGCTCACAGCTCAGGGCCAAGTCCTTGCCCCTTATGTCCCTCCTCAAGCCCCGTGACTGGCTTCCACTTACTGAGCTCTGAAGGCTCCAGAGGTCCAGCTTGACCCTCATGCTCCTCTTCTGACCTGTCATCTTCTGCTCTTTCTTGGGGGCTTTTCTCCTTCCCAATCTAAGTCTGGTTGCAGAGTGGGAGGTTCTTTCTCTACTTTCCTGTTTCCTGGGGCAGGTGGAACGTCTGGTCCAAGGGCCTCCAGGCTGCTCACCAGGGGAAAAGAAACAGCCACAGAGATGTAGCAAAGATTCCAGGCATCTTAGACCGTTCTTAACGGCCGTGAGTCACGATCCATAGCTCCGTGTTCCTTCTCTTAAACTGTGTGGGAAGTCCCTCTGGGATGTTCTTGGATGTCCTTCTCACCTTACCTGGCCAGTTTTAGCTACCCAGGTCTGATTAGGCTGGAGGCTGCCTAAACCGCTCGGACAGATGGGGCTGGCAGATCCTTCTAGCCTTCCTTCCTAATCTTTCTAGGTGTGGGACTCTTAGGCTGGCCCTCGGTTTCCTGGGATGGCTCTTGGGAACTTCTGGGCACCGTTGCTTTGCACAGGCTGTGTGTTCCTCTCGTGAGCCCCCAGAATCATATGCACAGAGTCACGCAGAGGCCACTCTCCCTTGCTCTTTGGATTACACCCCAAGCCCCAAAGCAGTTGCTGACAAGCTGGGGTAAGATACTGACTCACCCTTCCTAGGCCAGAGACGGCCCCTGTGACCTTTGACACCGAAGGAGGCCAGGGGGCCGTCATGACCCATTTGCCCTTCTGTGTGCTCCCCTACCCCTTACCCTGGGCCATTCCTAGGGTGGGGACAGATCTCAGCAGGGAACACCCCCAGGCTGTCTTCACTCTAAGATGTGCTCAAAGCCAAAAAGAAACTGCCCATGTTTCCTGCCCCTGACCCCGATGAAAGCTCCAAGCTGTAGCCCCTGAGGCTCCGTGAATATTTTAAACTTTGATTCACCCACGTGGACACTCCTCTTTGCAGAGCCTGGGGCAGAGCACGCGCTACCTTGCAGCCCATCTTTCTGTGCAGATTTCCAGGTACCTCTCCCCCCTCCCTCCCTCCCTCCGTTGGTGACCTTGCGGGCTCTAGTCCAGAGAACTCTCGCTTTCCTTTCTCCTCCGGAGAAGTGTGACATGTCCTAAGTTGGCTCTTAAAACTCCTCTAAGATTTGATGTGGAATCTAGAAAAATGGTAGAGATGAACTTATCAGCAAAGCAGAAATGGAGACACAGACATAGAGAACAGTCTTATGGTTACCAAGGGGGAAAGGGAGGTGGGAGAAATTGGGAGATTGGGGTTGACATAGACACACTACTATGTATAAAAGAGACAACTAAAGAGAACCTACTGTTTAGCACGGGGAACCCAACTCAACGCTCTGTGCTGACCTAAATTGGAAGGAAATCCAAAGAAGAGTTGGAAATATGTATCGTATGGCCGATTCACTTTAATGTACAGCAGAAACTAACACAACATTGTAAAGCAATTATACTCCAATAAAAATTTAAAAAAGAAAAAAAAAAAGATTTTCTCGTTCAGCCTTGCAGGAAGACCCTGGGCCCTGGAAGGCCTCCTCTCTCCTGCTTTCTCCACTCTCTTGCTTTTGCCAGCTCTTCCTCACGGGCCAGTCCTTAAGGCTGATTTGACGTTGGTTGAATGCCAGCATCTTTTTCCGCTACTTTAAGCCCACGGTCCACCCTCTGACACAGCCCGGCCCCCCTGGGAGAACACATCTTGCTTGACGGGAACCTGCATCCTTTAGGTCTTCTCCCTCCTTCCGGATCCTGGGAGCTTCTCTTCACACCAAGCCCCTGTGTTCCCCAGACGGGCCTCTGGTTCACAGCTCTGCATGGAGCTCGGTGGAAGGATCCAGATCGCCCCAGCTCAGGTTATTGTGGCTCGGGGCCTCCCCTTGTGTTACTTTCCCCTCCATTTTCTTCTCTCTCTGCTTCCCCCCACCCCCGCCCTCAATGGAGCAGTCTTTTACAATCGCATCTTTAAAAAAGAAAATGCTTCAAAATACGGAGACAATAAAAGGCGTAAAACCTGCCGAGGGACTAGGAGGTTATTTCCACACATGCGTTTTCTGACAATTTTGGCAAAGCTGCTTCCCAAACATCTGCATGAAATATTCTCCAACACAGGTGTGTGCTTAATGAAGTCTTGGAGTAAATAACACAGAATTGCAATCACCGGGCGGCTTGGGACTAGACGGGCCCTCTACCTGGGTTTATTTCTTGGGACTCCAGGGTGAAGGAGGCCCTGGGACCTGGGCTCCGGGGCTGCACGGGGATAGATTTGCTTTTGCTCAGAAGCACTGGAGAGGCAGCCCGGCCTCAGGCCTTCGAAAGAGACAACACTAGCTTTTTAATAGCAGCACAGCCCTGAATATCAACTTGCTCTTAATTTAGCCACTGTGCTATCATTCTTCAGTGCCACAGACGAGAAAAACGAGGCAAGGAGCAGTCAAAGTTTATCTCCTAAGTACGTCTGTCCCTCGTCTTCAAGAGGAAGAGGACGCACTGAAGTTTCTCCTTATTCTCAAATGGTCTGATTCTATGAAATCACTCCTTCCAAATTTATACACTCTCTCTGATGAGTGCATCTGCCTCTCTAATTTCCGAGGGATGTGAAGGGCTTTCTAGCAATCTGCAGGCTGAACTGAATGCCTCTGTGTGCTTTCCATCACGGTCTAAAAGAAAATCTTTGGAATTGTGGCAGGAAAACAAAAAACAAAAAACAAAAAAAAAAACATCTGAAAAAGTCTCAGAGAAAGAAAAGTGCCTTCACGGTAGCCTCTGTTGGACAAAAGGAAAAAGAGCTTGACCTTTTCCCAGGGGTGAATAAGCAGGTGCAGCAATTGTAAGGGTTAATGGCAAGGTCTCCCAAGAGCTCTGGGCTAAGGATGGGGTCATGGCTGAACTTCTCAATGAGCTTTGTAAGGGATGGTGCACTGGCTGGAATCTAGGATGCCATTATATTTCTCGGGTGAGGAACAAGAAGGCTGTTTTAATGCATCTCCTGTTCTACTCCCCTCTTCAGTAGCCTGTGGATCTGCGTATGTACGTATGTAGGTATCTCTCTCTGTCAATCCATATATGTACGTATGTATCCATCCATCCATGGGTCTGTCCATCTATCCATCCATCTGCCTTTCTTTCCCTTGATCTCACCTGCTTGCTCTGACTCTGCCTCTTCTCATTTTTGTCTCGTCAGGCTGAAATTACTTGTCTTCCCAGTAAGGATGAATAATGAAGTAGTGTTTTCCCACCGCAGTATGTCAATCTTTCTCCTGAGTGGACTGTTCAGATAGTTTTCGTTGAATTAAAATTCCAAGTCTGCCCCGAAAGTTGAAGCATACATCTTTAATGCTTCCTAAGGGTTTTCAGAAATTCCACCACAGCTGATCATAGCTGCTGATGGTGGGGCGCCTCTGCTCTGAAGGGTCCCCGAGGCCTTTTAGTATGATCATCGAGGAGGTGTCCCCAGGTGCCTTTTGGCAGGAAGGGTCGACATCTTCCCATTTAAATTCTCTTTGTCTCCCGAGGTGTGGATGGAATGTGGAGGCTGCAGAATCCCATGGAGGATGTGTTGATGCCGTCTCTTCCTTGAGGAGCTTGAGGTCTTGGAAAGAAGACACGTATTTCCTGAGAACAAACAGAGTCGTGAAGTCTACAAAAAGAATTTTTAAAGAGCAGATCACCTCTTCCAGGTCCCCGGCCCTGCTCATTTGACTTGCTGGAACGTAGTGACCATAGCTGGCGTTGATTGAGAGCGTAGACATTGTTACAAGTGTTGTACACGCACGAACACACTTAATTTCCACAATAACCCAATGGGGCAGATACTATTAATAGCCTTACTTTACGGGAAGGGGGTTAATGAGGTAACTGATATCTTTCGGATGGTGAGGCACACATTCTGTTTGGGGGTTAAAGAGACAAGGGAAGGCAAAAAGTGAATTTCTGTCCTACCCACATTTACAATTCCCTACCGGCAGGCAAAAAGAATTTTAAAATAATTTTAAAAATAGGGCAATAAGGATAAATAGGGCAGGGAAAGAATAGAGCAACTGCGGCCGGATTCCTGGTCTGCTGGGGTGGACGTGAGTGGGGGTACAGGACATCAACTCGAGATCATCCTCGGCGCCTGGTCGGCTGTTGAGAACATCTGGAGGACGGGTGGGTCGCTTCAGCTCCGTGTCATGGCCCTTCTGAGGCCCACGGGGCTGATGGTGACTTTTCTCCACCTGTAGTCTCGCTCTTCCCGCTGGGGGCGCAGACTCACCGGATGCAGCGGAACCTGGGTTTCCATCTATATGCCTGACTTGTGCTGCCCTTTGCTCTGCAAGTTTCTTGGCTCCTGAGGGGTGGAGAGTGCAGAAGGAAAAGGGGGCTCTAAGGACCAGCTGCCCACGCCTCTGACCTGTTTACCTCTGCGTCTGTTGGCAGGTGGCGGGTTGAGGAGGGGGAGGGCACCGAACCCAGGTCGCTCCTTCCGCAAGGCTGGTGGGATCTCCGTCACGTTCCACCCACACCGTAGGCCGCTAGTTGCCTATGCTTTCCAAAAGGCTAAACTTGGCTTCTGTTTTTAAGCCTTTAAACCAGAGCGTGGAGAAAGCAGGTCCCTCCAGTGCAGGATATTGACAGCTTATCTAAGTTTAGAGGCCATGAAGGGTGTGAGTTTGCATATGTCCCTTCCTGATGCCAGTTGGTACCGCAGAACTCAGCACAAGCCCTGCGCCTTTTCGTGCTGCTCCCTCGCTGTGCGTGCGTGCGCGCGCGCGCGCGCACGCACACACACACACACACTCACACCCTGTGCGTTCCAGACAGGCTGCTTCAAGCAGGTGACTAAGAAGAGACAACAAAAGCATTGTACCAATTGCTTTGAAAATGGCTCCTTTCAAAATGCCCTTGAGATCTGGGTGCAGCTCTCTCTCTGGAATCTATGGGGAAATGCCATGTACCCAGCACCGTGTTCTGAGGCACAACAGTTCCTGCGTCGGCCAACTGTGCCCTCTGCCAAGCCTGTTTAAGAGTAAGAGCTTTCACTTCCAGAGCTTCTCACGCTTCTCAAATTCAGGACACAGCCACTAGATGGCGCTAAAGGCCTGTGAAACTTTTTTTGGGTAGGCCCTTAAATCTGTAATTCCGCCCTTAGCTGAAGAATCCTTGTCGAAGAGAGAGACCTTGATCATAAATCCCACACGCAATAACAGGTTCATAATGCATCCTAGTGACTACACGTTGTATTTCTTTTTCTCCCTGAGAAATAAAATTTCTCTTTCAATGGAGCAGGATGTTCCTTAACATCTAACATGTGCTAATGTTAAATCTCTTTCCTAGGAAGCCTGCAAACTAAGCTTTTAATGTGCGCTGACCAAGACATCTGGGCAATGTCTGCGGTGGGATGCCGATTGATAGCTTGAGGGACTGAGAACACATAAGCCACAGTCTTGGCAGCCTGGATAGAGAGGGTTATTTTTCCCCTAAAAAAATGAACATTTGACTTGTCAAAAACGTTTTCTCATTGATCCACTGAGACAGAATCTGCAGGTTAGAGAGGCAAGTTTACGGAAAATCTCCTTCATCTTTGGAAGGGAAGTTAAGGGAAAAGAAGAGACTAATTTCTTCCGTTTAAAACGTTTTTACCTATTTGAGAGTGAGTTTAAGAATATAATATTGGTGGGGCAGAAATACATTTCTTTTTTTCCCCTGACTCTTCCATCCCATGGCCTTCCATGTTACCTGGGTAAGAGGAATGGCAGAACATTAAAAAAAGGCCAAATGAGAGAATCAACAGCAGAATCTATATGAAAACAGAGCGCAACACATTCACCAACATCTCAATTTATTCTTAATATTGGTCCTTTTGTTAGAAGTGCCACGCAGCGAAAAGGGCTGGAATTCCCTGATTAGGACGCACCTTTTGGTAGCTTGTTGGTGACGTCTTTACGTGTCGATTGTCTTGTGCACGATGTGAGATTAGGCCAAAACCAAAATCCAAACTGAAAAACCCACACGCTTGAAACCAAATTTGGTGTTGCATTGTAATTCCTTTGAAATCTCTACGTGTCACAGAGTCCCAGTTAAGTCTCCAAATTGCTTTCCGGGGTCTGCGCTGGAAGGGCAGGCGCCTTGCGTCTCTCTTTCCTTCCTGTGTGCCCAGCACCTGGCCTCACGTCTGGCACATGTGTGGGGTCTCAATCTACTTGCTCCGGGAAAGAAGGGCATGAAAGACTGGCTGTGGGCCCAGCACGGAGAGAACACGTTAATTTCTATATTTTGTACGTGTCCCATTCTGAGATCTGCCTATTTCAGACTGACCCCTGCAGAGGCAGAGACTTACCTAGAGACCTTGCAAGCTTATGGTTGGAAAAAGTAGGATCAAAACCACCGCACTGGGACTTCCCTGGTGTCTCAGTGGTTAAGGATCCGCCTGCCAATGCAGGGGACACGGGTTCGAGCCCTGGTCCCGGAAGATCCCACGTGCCCTGGAGCAACTAAGCCCGTGCGCCACAACTACTGAGCCTGAGCTCTAGAGCCCGTGCTCTGCAACAAGAGAAGCCAACGAAGAGTAGCCCCTGCTCGCCGCAACTGGAGAAAGCCCACGTGCAGCAACAAAGACCCAATGCAGCCAAAAATAAATAAATGGATAAATTATTAAAAAAATAAAACCCACCGCACCTCCATGACAAAAATGGGGACATCTGCTGCCTTTCAGAGAAATCAAACCAAGATTCTCACAGTTGAATGTGGCACAGTTATTATTTTTATTGAAGTATAGTTGATTTACAATGTTGTGTTAGTTTCAGGTGTACATCAAAGTGATTCAGTTATATATATATATTTGTGTATATATATTCTTTTTCATATTCTTTTCCACTGTGGTTTATTATAGGATATTGAGTACAGTTCCCTGTGCTATACAATAGGACCTTGTTTAAAAATATGGAACGCTCCACGGACTTGCATGGCACCCTTGTGCAGGGACCATGCTGATCTTGGCTTTATCGTTCCAATTCTAGGATATGTGCTGCCAAAGTGAACACTGGCACAATTATTTTTAACAGGTTTGTTTGTTTTTATTACTATGTATCCTAAATAAGAGGCATTTACTCTGTCAGTGTTTTTCTTCTCCAGAGTTGGATGGTGTCTCCCTGGCTTCCACAATGCTAAATAGCCATCTCACATTTGGTGCCGGCCCGTGTGGCCATTTGTGAAAGGGATGTCCACAGACAGTAAGGCACGTGTTCATTTAGACCCTGAGGTAAACAAAACAGGAACTCTTAATGAGGTGGGAGAAGTGTTTCTACTCCCGTTGACATGCTTTTTTGGTCAAACTTCACTTTCGGAAATAGAACAATATAGGAAGCAGATGCGTGTGTTCTAGGTTTTGAGTTCCTCTTCGTTACTTCAGAAGACTTCTCACTTCCCTCCCCACCTCTCCCCTCCCCTCCCCTCCCCTCCCCTCCCCTCCCTTCCCCTCCTCCCATCCCCTCCCCTCCCCTCC
>NC_041220.1:140621463-140623978 GCF_002837175.3 Physeter macrocephalus | reverse complement strand
CCCCTCTCCTCCCCTCCCCCTCTCCCTTCTATGCTCTCCTCCTCCAGACAGAGATAGGTCTCTTTCTTTCCCTTCAAGATGAGGTAAATCATGGTCTCTGATCTTCAAATGGGCAACACTTGTGTCTCCTGGGCTGCATCCCCATTCAGTGATGGAGAATCACCGGTCAAGGCTGGGGGCCATACCATCTATCTCCCAACAGCTGGGCCCCAGCAGCTGGGATGTGACCACAGCAGGACCAGCAACTGCCGCCTCTTGCCAGCTGCTGAGGCCACAGACCCAGCAGTGAGAGAGCGGGACTGGCCTCCAGCTTTTCCCTCAGACAGACCGAGGGCTGTCACGCTCTGCAAGCCGCCTGAACGCGGCGCGGGTCGCGTTTCAGCTGCTCTTTCTGCTGGGAGTTCCCTCCTCTGGTCAGAAGGCAAGGAGGTAGCTTCCGGGAAGGCTTTTCTTCGCGCTGCCTGAGGTCCCCTTCTCCGGGGCAGCGCCTCGCCTCCGCCGCAGGGGTTTTGCTGGAGACTCGCTCAGCAGCACAGCTCTCTCCAAAGACACGGCTTCACAGATCTCGTCGTCCAAACCCCTCGCAAAATTCTTGCTCCTTTTTGCCCTCTTTTCGCATCCTCCTCAGGATCCAGGGGCCAGGAGTTGTGAAAGGGGTTCTGGGATCATCTCCGTGAATTCTGCTGAGACAGGTGTGTCCCAATCATCTTGATATCAGATACCTTTTTTTTTTTTTTTGGCACCTCAGTTGCAACGGAGGCAGAAAAAGTCTCTTTCTAATATCTCATTCCTTCAGGACTGAACGAGATCCTGTTAGCGAAAACCAAATGTGAGGAGATCTCCGTCAACTATAACGTTCTGTGCAAATGTCACTCGTGAGCAATCCTCTGCTAATTTGATAACGGAGTCTTCTTACAACCACCACCAGGAAATAGGAGAAGACCCTTTCCAGCGAGACAGTGTACATTCGGGAAACAATGTCTAGGTTCCAGGGTAATTAGTGAGTGATAATGAGGGGAGCAGTTACTTTCCAGTCCTGTATCCGAGGCGGTGGACGGTGGCCGTGTGCTGAGGCTGTGCGGTGAATACTGACCGTCCTCCAAAATACTGCCCCGATTCAAGTGGGCTGAGGGCAAACAGTGGCACGTCAAGTGATTGGAGAACAATGCTGTTTTTTTCAAGAGCCAAAGAGAAATTCAGCCAGCATTTAATATCTAAGGGAATGAAAGTGGGGGAGAGAGGAGTATTCCAGGGATGGGCGTGCGAATGGAAAGGAGGGACTCCACGAGGCGTGTGTGTGTGTGTGTGTGTGTCTGTGTGTGTGTTGTGTGTGTGATTTGCGTGTGTGTGTAGCGTGTGGGTTGTGTATGTCTGTGTGTGTGTCTGTGTGTGTGTTGTGTGTGTGATTTGCGTGTGTGTGTAGCGTGTGGGTTGTGTACGTATGTGTGTGTGTGATTTGTGTGTGGTGTGTGTGTGTCATGTGGGTTGTGTGTGCATATGTGTAGGAGGCTGTGTGGTGTGTGTGTGTATGGTGTGTGTATGTGCACACATGCTTGTGTACCTGTAGCTGGGGAAAGGTGCCCTCAGAGCATTAATTAGACACCTAATTGCCCTGTTAGAACGTTGATGGAAGGGAGGTCTTAAGAGCTGATTCTGCGTTAAGGTTTGATACATAGCGAATGTTGGGTCATGTCGAGTCTGGCATAATATAGATGCCAGGGGCTTTCCCCAGGAGGCGGGCATGGGGCAGTGCTTGGTAGACTTGGGGGCGTGTCACCTCAAGGTGGACGCCACTGGGTGACAAACCACCCTTGGCCATGGCTGGACCCTACAGTGGGGCAAGGAGAAGAGAACTCCGCTATTGTCAGCCTCCTGAGCTCCGGGGAACTTGCCAGACCTCCTCCCGTGGGGCTACAGCTTCTCCTTGTCCCTGTCTGCGTCCCTGGTCGTGTCTCTGCCTCTTCCCCCGGCCCCTGGAGCTTTTCCTCCCAGGTTTGCTCAGCCTTAGACCTTTGCTCCGTTAGCATGTGCCAGATCTTCCTGCCCTCGGTCGTTTACTTGCGACATTCTTCTTGTTCTGTTGTGTGTGACTCACGCCAGGGTCCCGGTAAAGGGTTTTGGTCAGTCTAGTTAGAGGGAGAAACACACTGATTAAGAACTTGCAATACCCTCACGTGGATAATTTAAGAGTGAAAGCCTTCACACTGCCATGCCTTAGAGAAAACCCGTCCCCATCTGCCATGTATTCTTCCATAGTCTCCCAGGCACCTAATGACGTGGGCAAAGAAGACACGCGATCGTGTCCGTGTTATTTACAAAAATGGGGTCTTACTACATGGACTCTTCGGCGTCGTATTTTTTTTCGCTTCACGCATCTTGGACATCTTTCCAAATTGTGAGCCGTAGATCAACCTCAGAATCTCTAGGGGGCGGACAAGGATGTCATTTTGGGAAAACTGCTCAGGCAATCCTGGAGCTAATCCTCCACGCCCCAGGCTGCTGCCCTGCGACCCCT
>NC_041220.1:140619346-140620855 GCF_002837175.3 Physeter macrocephalus | reverse complement strand
TGTCTGTGTGTGTGTCTGTGTGTGTGTTGTGTGTGTGATTTGCGTGTGTGTGTAGCGTGTGGGTTGTGTATGTCTGTGTGTGTGTCTGTGTGTGTGTTGTGTGTGTGATTTGCGTGTGTGTGTAGCGTGTGGGTTGTGTACGTATGTGTGTGTGTGATTTGTGTGTGGTGTGTGTGTGTCATGTGGGTTGTGTGTGCATATGTGTAGGAGGCTGTGTGGTGTGTGTGTGTATGGTGTGTGTATGTGCACACATGCTTGTGTACCTGTAGCTGGGGAAAGGTGCCCTCAGAGCATTAATTAGACACCTAATTGCCCTGTTAGAACGTTGATGGAAGGGAGGTCTTAAGAGCTGATTCTGCGTTAAGGTTTGATACATAGCGAATGTTGGGTCATGTCGAGTCTGGCATAATATAGATGCCAGGGGCTTTCCCCAGGAGGCGGGCATGGGGCAGTGCTTGGTAGACTTGGGGGCGTGTCACCTCAAGGTGGACGCCACTGGGTGACAAACCACCCTTGGCCATGGCTGGACCTTACAGTGGGGCAAGGAGAAGAGAACTCCGCTATTGTCAGCCTCCTGAGCTCCGGGGAACTTGCCAGACCTCCTCCCGTGGGGCTACAGCTTCTCCTTGTCCCTGTCTGCGTCCCTGGTCGTGTCTCTGCCTCTTCCCCCGGCCCCTGGAGCTTTTCCTCCCAGGTTTGCTCAGCCTTAAACCTTTGCTCGGTTAGCATGTGCCAGATCTTCCTGCCCTCGGGCGATTACTTGCGACATTCTTCTTGTTCTGTTGTGTGTGACTCACGCCAGGGTCCCGGTAAAGGGTTTTGGTCAGTCTAGTTAGAGGGAGAAACACACTGATTAAGAACTTGCAATACCCTCACGTGGATAATTTAAGAGTGAAAGCCTTCACACTGCCATGCCTTAGAGAAAACCCGTCCCCATCTGCCATGTATTCTTCCATAGTCTCCCAGGCACCTAATGACGTGGGCAAAGAAGACACGCGATCGTGTCCGTGTTATTTACAAAAATGGGGTCTTACTACATGGACTCTTCGGCGTCGTATTTTTTTTCGCTTCACGCATCTTGGACATCTTTCCAAATTGTGAGCCGTAGATCAACCTCAGAATCTCTAGGGGGCGGACAAGGATGTCACTTTGGGAAAACTGCTCAGGCAATCCTGGAGCTAATCCTCCGCGCCCCAGGCTGCTGCCCTGCGACCCCTCTGTGATGAATACCCTCACTCCTTGGCTGGGTACCCACAGAGGCTGTGCTTGAGGCCTTATCAGCACCCTCACGGTCCCTTTTCTCATTTAAAAAGTGTCCTCTAGCTTCTTTCAAAATCTCTCTCCCTTCCTTCCTCCCTCCCTACTTTCCTTCCTTCCTTCCTTCCCTCCCTCCCTTTCTTTCTTTCCTTCTTTCTTTCCCCCCTTCCCTTCCTTCCTTCCTTCCTTCCTTCCCTCCCTTTCTTTCCTTCTTTCTTTCCCCCCTTTCCTTCCTTCCTTCCTTCCCTCCTT
>NC_041220.1:140595904-140619112 GCF_002837175.3 Physeter macrocephalus | reverse complement strand
CCTTTCTCTCTCCCTTCCTTCCTTCCTTCCTTCCTTCCTTCCTTCCTTCCTTCCTTCCTTCCTTCCTTCCTTCCTTCCCTCCTTTCTTTCTCTCTCTACAATTAAAAAGCTGGTGAATATAACAGATATCATTAATGTGGAAAAGAACCACAGAAGGGCTGTTCTCTAGCTTTCCTTTCCTGCAGCTGGAACCCTAATGAGCTTTGATCACCTTGAGGGAGGAGGGGACATATTAAAGATGCCCAGCGTCTCTGAATGCTGCTGTGCTCCCAGGCTGGGGAGAAGCCTGGGAGGAGGGGCCTTTGCAGGGACCCTGGGGACAGAGCTGAGGCTCCTTTGATCCCTTGAAAAAACAACATTTCTCTTCTGTCACTGCCATTAGGTTGCTCACAAGACGCATCTGTGCTTTTGTCTAAAAGCATAGAAGGAGAGCCGGCCCGTGGAACCAGAGCCGCTCCGGTTCGCCTGTGGTTTCACCGCATCACGAATGCAGCTGGCTTCCCCGCCCTCCGCCAAGACCTGTTGCCTGATGGCTGGTATTTTTGCCTTTAATCACCGGCCTTACAGTTCGAGGCTGGGGGTAGTGCCTCTAACTCTGCAACCTCCATCCTCACATGACATCTGTTACAATTCTAAAGGTCAGGGGCACCATTAGAATTTCAGCTTTTCCCTGAAACGAGGGATCTAGTTCAGCAAATGACTCTCTAACTTCAATATTCTGTCGGTCTGATCAATAAGGAAACATTTTTGACAAGTTTGGTGTTCAGTTTTGAGGAGGAAAATGACCTCCTTGAGCTGGGAGAGGAAGGATTTGAGTGCCAGGGCAAGAAGACCTTGGCTTTCACCCTGAGCTTGTGGAAGGAGGTTTTAGGGTAATGAGCACTTGGCTTCTTTTGCCTCTGTGACAACGTCTATCAGGACTTTTTTTTTTTTTTCCCTTCTTAAGCTCAAATATCAAAGCTAGTAGCAAACATTACAAACCATGGCACCAGCAATCACAAAGAAGCAAAAACAAGCTTCTTGGAAGGGTAAACGACATCCTTTGATTTTCTTAGGGACACGGTTAGATCATGAGGTTTCAGAAGGAGTTAATTCTGACCCTGGAATGGGATTTCCATCCGGGAGAAGGTTAATTCCCTGTCTTACCTCCCTCTGTCTAGTGTTTTACTTTGTGACTCTTTCTTCTCATCTTACCCATGAGGAATTTGAGGTACCAATAGGCTTGGTAAGTCTCAAGCACCAAGTGGCATTTGAAACCTTTGTTCAACTGCATGTTAAGAGAGAGTGTCTGCTAATCTCAATTTTCCTATTCCTAGTGGGTTTGAGATCAGAAGAGAGTGTAGATGCCCAGGAGAATTCCAGCACAGAGGCAGGAAACCCACTGAGGTTTGGGAGTGCTACCCTGCCGGGGCAGTGGGGCCTGGCCCTACCTTCACCTGGTGGTTCCTGGTACAAAGAACTCAGGTTTGATGCCCTGGATGGGCTGTCCTACTTTTTTTTTTTTTTTTTTTTTTTCTTTTGGCCATGCTGCACGGCATGTGGGGGTCTTAGTTCCCCGACCAGGGATCGAACCCGGCCCCCTGCATTGGAAGGCAGAGTCTGAACCACTGGACCACAAGAGAAGTCCTACTTCCTGCTGTCTAGGTGCTTGGGATGCAGGACAGCCAACCACGGTCAGATAGAATCTTAATTGTGGGCTTCCAATTAAATGGGATGTGCTCAAGGCGTTTTTTTCACTCCCAGAAGACATAGAAGGGCGTTTGGGAGCATATTCCATATGCTGCTCAGAAGTCTACACTTCCGAGAGGTTTGGAGGAAGCACCTTCCATCTTGGGGGCAGACCAGTTCCAACTCTGAGGCAGATATATTGCAATGATTGACGGGGAGTGCGGATGCCTATTCAGGGTCTGAAAAAGAAAGACAGGGCTTAACAACTAAGAAACGAATTGAACCTTGTTAGACGTCAATGCATTAAATGGAATTGAGCTGGTAGATGAAGCCCCAGCCAATCTGGGCCTGGGGTTTGGGCACCTTCGTTTATCAGCTCTGAGTTTAGCTTTGTTCAGTGGTAATCTGATAGCAGTTCTGCATGCTGATTGGCTGGGGGCGGTTCTCTTCTACAATGAGAGACTAATCAATCATGTTACAGGCTTTTGTCTTGGTGAAGGTATTTAGATTTCAGCCAGCTGGTAAGCTGCCTCAAGGCCACCTGCTTGACTGAAAAATAAGGCATCAGTCTCTTTCCCCTTGCAAGGAGAGGGGAGGAAGTATTGACTTGTGTGGTAATTTTAGGCGGGTGATTAAATTTGGCCTCTTAGGCTCCAGCTGAAAATTCAATTCAGATGACTGGTTTTTCTTTGCCTATACCGTTGAGCAATTCTGTGTACCGCCATGGCTAACGTTCCTGGTGCTGATTGTCCTACAGCATCCCCGGCCACTCTCTATTTCATGTGGCTCCCGGCTTCCAGAGCACAGTGAGGAGATGCGCTCTGACCACCTAAGTTAAGAATAAGACGCTTACGCAGGCCTGCACAGAGAGGCTCTCCAAGTAACAAAATTGCTCTGTTGGAGAAAATAGGAACAGTGATGATTTCTCTGATGACCGTTTATAAAATATACCAGTTTCCTCTGGTGCATTTGAAATTTACAGGGCAATTGGTCACGCGTCTGGCGTCATTTGGCCGAAACATCACAATCTCAGATGCCAAAGGAGCGAACGGGTTCCGTGTGTAAGAGCTGGCCCCAAGTCAGAGGGACGTTCTTCACTCTCTCATTCCCCACATCCAATCCATCAGCAAATCCTGCCATTCTATCTCCGTAACATTTCTCCGAACTTGCTTCTCTGCATCTTCACAAAGTACCACCCGGTAAAAACCTCCATCATCTCTCACCTGGACGACTGCCATCACCTCCTAAGTGGTCCCCCTCCTTCCAGTTTGCCTTCCAAAATCCACTCCCCTCGCAACAGCTAGGGTAGTCTTTTAAAAAAAACAATTAGGTCACGAATCCCCCTTGATTAAAAACTTCTAATAGCTGCCCACCATACTTAGGTCAAAATGAAGCTCTCCAGTGGAGTCCTGAGGACCTTAGGAGATCTGGCCTCTGCCCCCTGTCTGACCTCATCTCACACCTCTCTCTTCTCCCTTGCCCTGCTCTTGCTGTGTCTTGAAAACTTCAAGTTCCCTTCCGTCTTAGGGCCTTTGCACTGGGTGTTTCCTGTGCCTGGCATGTTCTTCCCCTAGCCAAGATCTTCACGGAACGTCACCATATTTATTCTGGCTTCAGCTTAGATGTCAACCCCTCGGAGTCTGTCTTGACTAATGCAAAGTAAAGTAGTCTAGTCCTTTTGTATTACATTATCCTGTTTTATCTTTGAAATAGCGCTAACCACCACCATACATGTTTTTCCTTGTGTATTTGTGTATTACCTGTCTCCTTTACTAGAATGTAAGATCTATTACAACACTGACTTTGTTTAATTCAGTTTTGTAAATAGCAGGTGCCCAATAAATGGTTAGCTTGTAAATGAATGAGCAAAGCCTGGCAAAGAAGAGATTTTCCTATGTGATACAGGAACAGGATGCTTTAGGTGTAGTCCTGTCAAGAGTGAGGGGATGAGGCCGACTGGCTTTTTGCAGGTTTATTTCTGGTGCATATTCTGAGCTTCTAAGTTATCAGATATTTTCTGAGACCCAATGTCTGTGATGCTGTTAAATGTACTCAAACAATGACAACCTCTTATCTTGAGGAGGTAAGAGATTGACCTCATTCTCAGCTGATCTGATCAACTGAAAAGCAAAATGTGCCATTAATTTTAGGATCCATTATACGTGACATTTTTGTCTTGCTAAAGGTTAGGGGCCAACAGGAGAATTGGAGAAACTTGCTAACCAATGTATCTTTATTCACATTTGGAATTAGTCAGCCCTGGGGACAGTTTTGTACTCACCCTGAGTTGAGGTCTAGGTCTTACTTTTCCAGGAAGGGCTGGTGTCTATGCTGTGTCCTCAAGTGTCTAAAATATCTTATTCATGCATAAACAAAGGGCAGGCATGATTCAGACAGGATGAATCCCTGAACCTCCCAGACAGGAGAAAAATGTGGCGTCGTGATACTTAAAACATTTCTCAGCCTCTGTTGCTAGTGCTGGTACCCACTTCAGCACATTTCTGAAATGAACTCTGCTAAGGCTAGGTCAGTGACACCACAAAAAAGAATTTTGCAATTAAAAAGGCTTAGAGGGTTCACTGGCAAGATGGCTTTTTCTTTTCACTTTTAAAAAACAAGTCACTTAAAGAAGTAAACTCAACGGAAGTATTTCCTTACATCAGTTTTACCATCAGTCAAAATGAAGGCATCCAGGCTGAGAAGAGCCACCATTTGAGAAACTCTAAAGGGCAGTTTTTTAGAACTCAGCCTTTGCTTGGGAAGCCATTTTTAATGTAATGAAGGCATCTGTATGGTGACTTCAGTGGTCCTTAAAGTTTGATAATCTACGGAGAAAGATAATAGGATTAGGAAATAAGATATAGATAAAACAGCTCATTGGAAAAGTCCTACCTTTTATGAACACCTATAAGCTTTACTATTTTAATTTACCAGATGGATGGAGGTGATTTAACATATTACAATAAAGGAAAACAATCACTTCCACCAAATCACATAATATTCAATGTACATTTACTACTTTTGACACATCTGGGTCTCAGGATTTAGATCTTACTAGCTGTTTTTTTTTTTTTTTTTAGATTTGTTTATTTATTTGGCTGCACTGGGTCTTAGTTGCGGCACGTGGGATCTTTACTTGCAGCACGTGCGATCTTTAGTTGTGGCATGCGGACTCTTAGTTGTGGCTTGTGGGATCTAGTTCCCCAACCAGGGATCAAACCCGGGCCCCCTGCATTGGGAGTGCAGAGTCTTAGCCGCTGGACCACCAAGGAAGTCCCACTAGCTGTTTAATAAATTAGCCAAAATACCCCAAATCAGCGACAATGAAATGAATGAAAAAGGAGCAAGAGGGTCATTCGTGTCTGGGGTCCTCTTGGTGCTCTAAGAGGAAGCAGCTGTTTTCCTGAGCTACCCTGTGATGATAAGTGACCATAGGAGTTGACGTGAGTTCAGGCTCTCTCTTGAATGGAAAGCAATTAAGATCCATAATGAGAGATTATCCCAAGGGAGGAGTTTTAAATCAGACAGTTGACGGGTTCTTTCCGATAGTTTGCCATTACCAGGACCACACACATACACACAGAGCAAAAATGACCACATAACTCTGTGAGGGGACAGAACGGGAAGTTTAGAGAGTATTTGAGCTGGAAGATCTCAGAGAGCGTCCAGCCTGAACTCCCTGCCAACAAGGGAACTGAGACCTGAAAGGCTTAAACGATGTGCGAAGTGCCACGCAGATAATGACGAAGTGAGGGCTGGTACCTGAGTGTGGTGAACCATAGTCTTTCTAGACAGAATGGAAAATTAGAAAAAAGCCCCATTATTTCTAATGCTGATTATACTGTGTCTTCAATGTCCTTCTGCTACAAGGTGGCATATGTTTGAAGGAGCTATGACGTCTGCGTTTGAACACAGGATCTCTTACTCTTAGCTGTCTGATCTTAGGTAAATTATTTAACCACTCTGGGTTCCTGTTCCCTGATCTTTGGAAAGTACAAACATAGGCAGTGGTGAACTTTAAAAGCAGTATGTGCAAAAGCTAGTGCAGAGTAAGAAAGGTAGCTGTTCTTATTACATTAGAGGAAATGTTGTTTGCTAGTTGAGAGAGTGGGTACTGGAGTTAGGCTTCGATTCTACCCCCACTTCCTAGTTCTGGGACCTCCTTAGTTCTTTAAGCTTTGAGTCCTTTCACTCTTTTATTTTTATTTGGTTGAGCTGGGTCTTAGTTTCGGCAGGTGGGTCTTAGTTGCGGTAGGCGGGCTCCTTATTTGCGGCATGTGGGATCTAGTTCCCTGACCAGCGATTGAACCCGGGCCCCCTGCGTTGGGAGCACGGAGACTTAACCCCGGCACCATCAGGGAAGTCCCAAGTCCTTCACTTTTAAAATGGAGAAAACAAAATACTTACTTGATAGAACTGTTGTGGAGAATTAATGATATACTTCATGGTATGTGTGTAATTGCATTGCACGTTGTAAAGTTTGATAAACATTGGCCATTATGATAATTATCTTAAATTTTGCCACAGAGGATATAGGGCCAGAGTCAGTAGACTTTTTAAAGGATCAAATAATTAATATCTTGGGCTTTGCATGCCATTTAAGGGCTCTGTTGCAAATACTCAACTATGCCCTTTGTAGCAAGACAGGAGCCATAGACAACATGGAAATGAATATGCACGGCTGTGTTCCAATAAAACTTTATTTACAAAAACAGGCAGTGGACTGGACTTGGCTTGTGGGCCATCCTTTGCTAACTCCTGATCAAGGGCAGTTAAGAACTCCTGCTCTATGGCTTCCGGAAGAAGACATCTGTCGATACAGGTAAAGGAGCGGATATAGTTTTTCATTGAAAGAAGAACTAAATAAGTCCCCTTTAGACACATGTTTCCTATCTTCAGACCCTGTTCATGGCAGAATTTACAAATAGTAGGGCAAGAGTCTCTTTTTTGCCCTCTGCCCGAAGCTTGCTTTCTCCCAGCAGACACGGCCAGTCAGGCTCATAAAGAGACAAAGAACCTAAGAATCACCTCACGGTCAGATCCACAATACACCCAGTTTCTATGCGGTCCTTAGATTTCGTGTCATGATGTCAGCTTACAAGATGATGCATATTACTTGCAAATGCTGTGTGGTTCTGATATTGGCATGATTTGCACAGTTCACTAGGGGTTTTCAATTTTTCTTCCCCTGCTATTTGTGGAAGAGCAGGTGGTTTACGCTTTGCTTTGAGTCCGAGGACCCTTCATGAGAAGGTCTTCAGAGACAAGGTATTTTTGGCTTTGACACCACGCTGTGATCTTTCTCCTGTTGTTCCTGAACCCAGCAAGCGGAAGGGCAGTTGCTCCCTTTCTGGAGATGATTAAAGGTGGCACTTTGCTCCAGAGTGGAGGTGTAATCTTATTAATCTCGTACCAGAGTACATCTTTCAGGCAGAAAAAAGAGAAATTTAATCTTGGCTACTTTCACATGCAGTATCAAGACAATTTATTTCCTATCCACTGATCTAGGTTCTGGGACTGTAGGAAAGAAGCATCTGGGGCAGCTGCAAAAATTAGGGAATGAACTCCGCTAAATAAACATTCAGTGGCTTTATATAATACAAAGCACGGCGTTTGCCAACAACGGTCTAAATAGTAGTGAGCTCACCATTAGGGTGAGGCTCCAAGACTTTCTCAATGATCCAGGGTTAAGTGTTCCCCACAGAGCATGTGTGCAAAGGAAGCTATTTATGGGAAAAAGGATCAGGTCCTTGTGGTCTCAGCAGAAACCTGTGACCAATATTTCCTGGTTAGTGTTGTGGGGAAGGCAGTTAAAAAAATAACACGACATTTAGGAGAAAAGGAAAGTTCTCTCATATTTCTTTTCTTTCTTTTCCATTATGGTTTATTACAGGATATTGAATGTAGTTCCCTGTGTTCTCTCATATTTCTGTTTTTTTTTTTTTTCGGTACTCGGGCCTCTCACTGTTGTGGCCTCTCCCGTTGCGGAGCACAGGCTCCGGACGCGCAGGCTCAGCGGCCATGGCTCACGGGCCCAGCCGCTCCGTGGCATGTGGGATCCTCCCGGACCGGGGCACGAACCCGTGTCCCCTGCATCGGCTGGCGGACTCTCAACCACCGCGCCACCAGGGAAGCCCTCTCATATTTCTTAAAAAATTTTTTTTAAAATAAATTTATTTATTTTATTTATTTATTTTTGGCTGCATTGGGTCTTCGTTGCTGCGCACAGGCTTTCTCTAGTTGCGTTGAATGGGGGCTACTCTTCGTTGCGGTGCACGGGCTTCTCATTGTGGTGGCTTCTCCTGTTGCGGAGTACGGGCTCTAGGAGCGTGGGCTTCAGTAATTGTGGCACACGGGCTCAGTAGCTATGGCTCGCGGGCTCTGGAGCGCAGGCTCAGTAGTTGTGGTGCACGGGCTTAGTTGCTCCGCGGCACGTGGGATCTTCCCCGACCAGGGCTCGAACCCGTGTCCCCTGCATTGGCAGGAGGATTCTTAACCACTGTGCCACCAGGGAAGCCCTCTCTCATATTTCTGACATTAAAACATATTACTTCAGGACATTGATAGACAGATATTGATAATTAATTTTCCCAGAATCCTCCTTACTGTAGACCTTTGACTCTCTTGGGGGCGGGGCATCAAATCTGTCATCTGTAATCAGAGTTCTGGGGAGTTAGTAGGATATTACCTTGCCAGTTCTCAATTATGGAAATTTTTGTATTGTTTTCACTATGTGACCAGTGTTTCTATAGGTATTTTTTTAATTTTTAAATTTTTTATTTATTTGATTGTGCCGGGTCTTAGTTGTGGCAGGCAGGCTCCTTAGTTGCGGCTCACCGGCTCCTTAGTTGCGGGACACGGGCTCCTCAGTTGTGGCATGCGAACTCAGTTGCGGCATGCACATGGGATCTAGTTCCCTGACCAGGGATTGAACCTGGGCCCCCTGCATTGGAAGCACGGAGTCTTAACCACTGCGCCACCGGGGACGTCCCTGTACAGGTATTAAAATATATTTATCTTCTTGGGCATGATTTTATTTTTGTCTATCCAGACCACAGAGTTGTCATGCCTTCAAAATGGACTCATTTTATATTCTTCAATGTGTTTTCTGATTTCTGAGGTAATGTCTAATTAGCTATTAAATTAATTTTGTATTAATGGTGATGCTTTAATGTGCAACCTTTTCAAAAGACATTCACTTTTCAAACAGAGGGTTCTGTGAGATAAAGGACTTTAACCCAGAGAGCTGACTCTTCAATCACGTATTTGGTGTGGAGGAGACCTCTGTGTAGGGAGGTGGTGAGGACTAAGGGGTTGGAGAGCTCTACCTCATCCTCTCTGAAGCCCCCAGACATATTGCTCCTGCTGAGCTTTGAGTAAAGCCACGTGCTGCAATGCAGACAGGGTGGAGGCAGCGGGGAACACGCAACGTCGGGGCGCTCAGAAAAAGGGTTTCCTCCGTCACGTCAGACATACCCAAAAAGTCCAAAGGATTAGGAGTCCTTATAGACTATTAGACTTGGCAAAAAGGTTGGATTTGGTGATCCTGAAGAGTCGTTTCAGTGGTGTGCTGGGTGGGAAAGCTTTTAGATGTTTGAAGAGAGAATGTATGAAGGTGAGGGAAATTTGGCAGCTGAAAGACTGGATGAAAATAAGGCAATATTTACAGGCAGTAGCAAGGCCAAGTCCTGAAAACAGCATGAGGAGGAATGATGTTCCTGGCAGCCTTGCTGGTGGCACCACAAGTTCATGGCAGAGCAGGGGCTGGAACCCACAGCACCTGATACCCAGCCGTGGGACGATCTTCCACAGAAGAGGAACATGAGTATGTTTGACGACAGAAGGAGAGGACCAGTGGAGGCTTGTTGAGGATGCTGGGGGGGCAGTGGTTTTTGAGCAAAAGACACCTCTTCGCTCTGAAGGCTGAGAGGGAAGCCCGAAAGGTGGATAAAGAAACAAGGGAGGTGGATGGACGACCAATGCCAGGCTGTCCTGCCCCCAGAAGAATCCATATTAATGGTAAATGAAACCTCTCTCTCTTCACACACACACGCGCACACACACACACACGCTAACAAATAGTGAGCAATGGAAATTTAATGATTCTTACTTGGGCTGATTCTTCCCCTTTTCAAGGAGTAAATCTTCACATGATTGCTATGACTCGCTATCGTGGATTTAGTTAGGGAGAGAAAATTGTTCCCATTTTCCTGTTTGTCTCTTTTAAATTAGGACTGTTTTGATGCAATTCTTTGCCTACAGAATGTAGATTATGGTGGAGCTGGCTATAGTTCATGGAGACGTGAGATCACCATCCTCCTCCCCTTCCTTTCTTTCTCTTACAAACTGCTTTCTAAGTGTTGGCCACATCCCAAGACTAGGGTCTATAAAATAGCCTTAACGATTTTACCAGACTAGTAACCATTACAAGATACCTCTTGAAGGTAGGATAATACGAATAATAAAAAATCTACCAGCTCTATGCTAGAATCAAGCTCGGGGGCCCAGTGGACAGCATGTACACTTTGTAAATTTTCTTCCAATGCTATTTGGGTTTAGCTTGTTAGGAAACGCTAGGGGAAAAATAATGGGTGCTTTACAATCACCGTAAGAAGACCCAGATTCCTTTAATTTCACGTTTCTTGTGATGCCAAGCCTTCATTCCTGCTCTACCAGCTGATTCCCATCAGAAGTTCAGGACTGAGAGCTAAGAGCGAAGATGATCCTCCTCCTGTATTTATAATCTCAGGATAAACCCTAGATGCTAGAAACGAATGTGTAAGTTCATGTTTATCCAAAGTTCAAACATCCAGAGAGCTCACATTAGCAGCGTGTATTTCTAAAAGTGCTGGGCAGTGATGAACAACTTTCATGATTGTCACCCAAGGCTTAGAATAATCCTGAGAGGCCGTCTGGATTATCAAAGAGAGGTGCCTTTTTGTTCAGTCTTAGTATTCGATTTCTTTCATCTGATTTTCTAATTTGCTGAAAACAGAGGATGGTTTATGGAACCTCAGCCAGCATATTTGATTAGCAGGGGGCACTGAGCGTCTAGCCATTTTGTCTGAATGGGAACAAAGAGAAAGCAAATCCTGCCTTATTCTCTTCCCTGAAGAGGCCACAGGGATGGTGAGAGAGTCCCTTCTTCAGAGTAAAGCTGCTTGTGAAAAGAGAAAGGCCTTGTCTCGCCTACCTTGCTAGCCACCTGCGTTCAATCACAAAAGGAGACATCACCACACAAGGGTTAATTCCTAGCACCTGGCTGCTCCGGGAGACACTGCCAGAGAGTCTAGCCAGCGAGTCTAGCCGCTTCCCTGGTCTAATTACCCACTGAACGCTGGGGTGGGAGCCCGCTCGGCAGGAGGCCCTGCCCTACCTGCTTGAACGCTTAGGCTGGAACACGCCTGGTTTTTAATCCTATACACAGCCCAGTCTTCTGCTAGTTGTTATTTTCCTTCCTCACCTCTGGACTCTTCGGCACATTCACTGGCAACAGAATCACAGGAGAACTCGGCTTTGACAGAAACCTCTTTGAAATGATTTTTTTTTTTTTTTCCTGTTCTGGCTTGCTCTTGAATAATTCTCCATCAACAGCACGTCTGATTGAGCTGGCGTCACAAACCCTTTTGTATGCTATTTTTTTTTCTTCAAGAAATATTAAAGTCTGAATAAAATTGGAAGAGCTGCCTGGTAATAATCTCATTATGTATAAATACCAAAGTGCTCTCGGGGGACATAATGACTCCCAGGCTCAGGTATGCAGCGAATACCTATTACCTTGCAGGTGTCGGCCCACGGCAGCCCTCCACGCCGCCGCCGCCGCCGCCGCCGCCACGCATCCCTTTCAGCCTCAGGTTCCAGTTGCAGGGAACGAATGGCTGATTGAAGATGGGAATAGGGTTTTTTTTTTCTTTTCCCCTTCGTGACATATGTCAGGAGATGAAGGGAACCCGGGCCGTGTGTTTACTTCTCATTTGGGAGTTTCACGTGTTCTGATTGATCGGGAAGACAGAAAAGGGCAGGAGAGACATTTGGTGCTGGCTGCAAACCACATCCATTCTCAGTGTGAAGTTGCCTCGTTTGGTGAGGATAATTGTGATGAGGCAGGTACGGACGCTATTCAAAGATGGTTAAAAATCCCAGGCCCGCCACTCAGTTTGAGTTCTTATGTAGCAAAGAACACACACAGATGGCGGCAGTCGGCGTGGGGCGTGGGGTGGGAGAGACCCTCTTAATGTGGGAGTTTACTAGGGCTTAGCCCCAGTCATGTTTTCTGGCTGCCAAGGCGTCAGCGCGTGAGTCGAGCGCCGCACAGGGGGCCACGGGTAGGCTTCCGTTCCCGATATGGGCTAAGCAACCGTGGACAATTTTTACTCCCTGTGATTAGCACCAAAAAAAGCAATTGGATAGGGGAGACGGTAGACCCCATTGCTCTCAACGTCCGTCTTAGGTTCTAAAGGGGCGTTCGTCTAAAGGAGGATTGCCATCTGCCATCTTAGACCAGAAAGAGAGCGGTGGCGGTGGAGAAGTACCTGGCTGTTTCCTCCGGCATGAGGTTGTAAAGCTTACTTTTTCTTTCTGACATCCGTATTAGGAACTATCAAAAACACGGAAAAATACTATGAGCATAAGTCTTTGGCAAAAGGATGGCATGAATGGCAAAGATGTTTTGCCCATGGTTAAAAGTCTTTCGTGCAATGTACGTGGTATGTTGTAGAGCAGTGACAACGAATTCCTATTGACTGAGGGTTATGGCCATAAAATCTAGAGAAGGGAGTGTTAGGTAGATTAGACGGGGGCCTGTGTGGCCGGAGGGGAGCCCCTGGTATCGGCTGGGATCACATCCTCACTGGGCAGAGGAGCAGGACAAACGTTCTCGGCCACAATTGGATCCATGCTATACACATGCTGTTTGATACACTTCTAAGTTTTTCCTTAGTTCATTATGTGTCGACATTTGTAATGTCTTAGCCTCAGGGAAAGAATCTTCCTTCTCTCCTTCCAGTGCCACAGCTGCTGTTGGGATCTGAGAAAACGTTCCCCCACGTGTGCTCTGATTTCCTTGGGTGATGGCAATTGAGGGTGAATTCAGGTGTTTGCAGAAATTGGGCATCGGGACCCCAACTTCTCGTATTTTTCCTGTTACTTGTGGAAAAATCTAAGAGAAATGCATCCCCATTGCAGTAAGTCCATATCCCCTCCAGTACCCAGGCATGTCTCGGCATGCCTCCATTTTGAAGATGATGGTAAAGAAACGACCGTTCTTTGAGAGTTTAACACATGCCCAGCCCAGTGCTGCCTGCTTTACACGCTTTGTCTCATTTCTGGGAGGTGGATACTATTATGTCATTTGCAGGATGATCTTACAGATAGTAGTTAGACGTCTAACGGGAGGAGGACTGGTTTGTGGCCACACATACTTGGAGGCTGTGGAGGCCTCCTGTGGAAACAGGAGGGGAGATGGGTTACACAGAAGAGAAATCTCTGAAGGAATCCCTTTGCATTTAGTTAACCAGTTTTCATGATGACTTCAGTATTCAGCCTCCGTTGTCTGCGATACCACAGAAATACGAGGCACAATTGCTGCCTACAGGGCACCTATAGTCTAGTAGGTGGATAAGAGGAGAATGTGAAAACACCACCACGTGGAACGGATTTGGGTTTGGCCTCTCATCTCCTATTAGCTAGCCTTTGTGGGCCTAAGCTGCTGCCGCTTCTGCTCTTTTTTTTTTTTGGTCATGCCATGCGGCTTGTGGTATTTTAGTTCCCCGACCAAGGATGGAACCCAGGCCCTGGCAAGTGAAAGAGCCAAGTCCTAACCACTGGACCGCCAGGGAATTCCTGACCTACACTTCTTTTTAAAAACTAAATGATTGGACTAGATAAGAAGTTTGCAAACTTTTTTTCTATAGAAGGCCAGGTATAAATATTTTAGTCTCTTGGGGCCCTACAGTCTTTGTCTGACTACTCAACGCTGCCGTCATAGCATGAAAGTGGCCGAGGACAGTATGTAACAAATAGGCATGGCTGTATTCAAACAAAGTTTTGTTTACAAGAACACCTGTAAATAAAAATCAGGTGGGCTGGATTTAGCCCAGGGCCGACCCCTGGACCAGTTGATGGCTATCGGCCCTTTCTGGCTAGAAAATGCAATCGTTTCTTCACCTTCCACATTGATTTCAGCCTTGGAGTGTGGAGACCTTTCTTTGGCTTTTCTCTTCTTGAGGAGGAGTATATAAAAAAATGGCAATAGAAGTGGTCCTGGAGAGGCACCAGGAGGGATTCCCAGCAATGTTTTGATTGAAATCGCAGCGGGAGGAAGCCATTAAAAAAGGTGGGGAGAAAGGTCCCATTAATCAGAGATGGGCACTGCTGTTTATTTGGAGATCTGGCTATCAGCTCAGCAGGAAGACAAGATGGGGTAGGCTGGAAAATTGGCTTTTCCAGAGGCAGAATGCTAAAGAATTCTTTTCAGAACAAAATTTTCATGCAATTCCTTATATAAGGCTTAGAATCCAAGGCATAGTCAATAACGAAATTTTGCTTGTGTTGGGAAACACAATCTAGCATAGCAATGTAACAATCTTAACAAAGGACTCTAACAATCCTGACAGTCTAACACAGCCTAAACGTAGATTTCATTTTTGTTGCAAATACCTATGTATCTCCATTTGAAAACTCTCTCATGTGGTTTTGCCATATATTTGAATAACTGGGGTTTCCAAGACATTTAAACAGATGCACAGCCATAGGACTTTTCCTGTTGCAAGTGACGGAAACACCTTGTTCAATTTGACCTAAAAAATGGGATATGTGGGCTCAGAATACAGCACAGTCCAGAGGGATGCTGGTTTCCTCTGGGGGAAGTGTCTGATCCAGAATGTCACACGGGTCATTTGTTTCTTGTCTCTTTCATTTCCTCTTTCCTTGTGTATCAGCCTCATCTGCCGGTGGACTCCTTTCTGGGTAATAGGATGCTATCCCAAGACTCACTTTCTTATATGAACAAATACAGCAAAGGAACAAGAGCTTCTTTTTTGTCGAACGCTATAGCACAGTCTCCTTGGCCCTGATTGGGCCATGTGCCCACTTCTAAACCAACTCCTGTGGCCTTAGCCAATTAGGGCCCACTCCACAGCTAAGAATGGTAAAGGGGAGGTTCCCAAGGAGAGCTGGATTACATCTATTGGACAGAGGTGGATAATTTTGGGTAACCACCAGCAGATGTCCAGTGTAGGGATACATTATAATTTTCAAAACACTTTCATGGAAACTGTCTCATTTGATTTTACAACAGTTTCATGGGAATGTGTTTGTCAGGTATTATTATTTCCATTTTCAGATGAGAACACTAGGGCTTAAATCACATGACTTGTTCAAAGACACACAGGTGGTGAAAGATGTTGTATTACATTTTCCCCCTCATGCTGTGATGTTTGACCACTGAACAACAGAACGATTACCTCTCTTGTTTTGGACTAGATACCTATTAATATCATCTAAAATAGAATTAGCCTCTGGGGGCAGCCATATCACACTGGCTTATACTGATTCTATAGCAAAGTGAGAATCTCACTGGTTTTTCCACATGATTGCTGGTAAAATGTACCTAAAATGGCTTTTTGAACCTAAGTTCAGGGCTACCTTTATTCCTGTGATATCTTATATTAAATTTCCTCCATTGCCAGCCTGGCAAGGATTTTTGAGTCACGTGGAATCCAAAGTGTTAACTGTCCCTTCCAGCTTTGTGCCATCTTCAAGTTTAACAAATAGCCACTTCTATTTCATCTTTCAAGTAATTGCTCAAATGGTTGAACAATAAGATATATGTAACATTGACTAATGACTGACTTTAATCTGGAATGAAATCTCCGGGTGACACATCACAGGACCCTACCTTTGGATTTGTTCAATATTTTTATAACTGATATGGCTGGAGGCTTAACTGATATGTTAGAAAGGTCAGTCACCTCACAGATGGAATATATCTTCTCATTTGACCTCTTGTCCCATATTTCTGATACGAGCAACATTTTGACTGAGGACATCACCGTTTGAAATGAAAAACCAAATGATTGACATGGAGTCAGTGGTAACTATGATTTCGTGAACCCCCCGTATCATTTATCCTGGATAGAGTCAGGAAAATTGTGGCCATTCAGTTAATGTTACAATCCAGAAATGAAAATAAGAAGGTAATCACAGTGGTGATCAAAAATCACCATCTGAGAAAATTGAGGAAGAAACAGACGGTACGTATTCCCCTAGTGACCTAATTTTCTTTCTTCAGATTAGAAAATTGAAATTCTAGAACTCACATCCAAGTGATGCCAAGAATTCGGCCAGAAATATTATCTAGGACTCAGCTTCTCAGGCACGCGCGTGGCAGGCGGGTTGTAGGCTCATCTGATGGTAGGGATGGCGGTGGGGCTTTTACCCAAACGTGCTCCCATCTTACAGCTTTGACTGGGGGTTAGTTCGAAGCACTTGGAAGGAGGATGAGAGATTTTTATGGATACTAGAAATAATTTTCTCCATTATTATCACCATTTAAACAAGTTTGAGAAACATCACTGTGCAGCTTAATTTCTCTAAAAAGACCCCCTTTAGGATTGGTCTCAGCCCTGGAGCGGGGGGGGTGGGCGTGCTCCTTGAGCCCCCCTCGGAAGGTCCTGGGGAGGCGCCCTCGTCACTTTCGCCCTGGTCACTTTCCCCCCGAGGACCGATTCCACCGCCAAAAGCTTTGCAGCCCCTGTGTCCCAGCTGATGACCCTCTATCTTCTCCCAGACTGACCGGAACACAGCTGCTCCTGCTCTGCCTTATTTCTCCCGTCTCTGCTCCTTCTTCCCCACCCTGAGAGCCTGTAGAAACGCCACCCTCATGGAGGTATTTCCTAGAGAAATTCTGCTTGCAAACTAGCGGATGGGTTTCACGGAAGATGAACAAAAGCGATTCTCTTCTCTTCTTTCCCATTAAGCGATTAGCCTTGAGATCTGGAAAATACCGTTTCTGTTGAAAAGGAGAAATATTTAGAGAGCAAGCTTCACCCTTTCCCAGCTGCTCCCAGAAAACGAGAAAACTGTTGCTTGTTCTCTCGTTCAGCGCTCTGACCCGCCCTCTCCCCTCCCAGCGGCCCCCCCGCTTCCCAGCACACTCCTTCCTCAGCCACAAGCACAGGATATCGAGGTGCTAATAAGCTCGAAAACGTTCCAGCCTTGTGTTAAGCCTCAGCCACATTGCACTGCTTAAGGGAGGTTAATCCGGCCTCGCCTGGGCCTCTCTCCACAAGAGACTCGGGGCGCGGCGGAATGGTTGAGGTGACCTCAGCCTCCCCAGCAGCTGCTGTCTTGCGCTTGGAAATTCAGTCCTCTCAAGGTAATTCCTCAGCTTAGGAGAAACTTCCAGCAATGAATTCTGACGTTGATGCAGGGCAAAGGCAGGCTCCCTGGCTTCCACAGACGCCAGGCCTGGGATGGGTGAGGAGCGTTGTGTTATCAAAGTAGTTTTACAAGTAGGACTTTTGTGGGCTCATTAGGAAGTTTCTAGCAATTTCTAGAACACCATTCTGAATCTCCTTTCCCTTCGGAGGTTTTCTGCATCCCAAATGGCTCGGGCCCGTCTGGGCCACCCCGTAGGCTACAGGGTGGCCTGGCTTCGAATGTCAGAGTAAAACTATGCTTCTGCCTCTTCTCGGCTGGAGCATCTCTCACTGCTTAGAGTGGCACTTGGGTACTAACGCTGGAGGCCGAACTAATTGAAGAAGGAGATATGGGGGAACCATTTGCTGTGGTGCCTCGGTCACCTCCTGCAAGCTGGTGGACCTGGACATCTTGGCAAAAACAGATGGGGTACCAGGTTCGGAGAAATTCTCCTCAATGCAGGGAAGTGGCCCAGAGAGTCTGAAATAACCATCTGCTTTTAAGATTTGGGGGATCCTTTCTCTCAGGCGGTAACAATTTCCCTTTCTTTTTCTTCCGCACTCCCCAAGGCTGCTCCCATCCCCAAGAGCAGGAAGTCTTCAGTGGTGGACGCAGGGACTGCCGTGACAGTCCCCTGCCTCCTCACGGGGACGGCTTTGCTGTGGGAAGATCTGAATGTCCTTGTCCCCTAAAGCTTCAGCTCCGAGTTTCAGGACGTGATTTGGCAAGTGCCAAATCTAATCGTCACTGAACCCTTGATCATCTTTTATGCCCCGTAGAAGTATGTTTTTATTCATCCATTTCTTCAGGAGGTAAGAAATAAAGCTGTTCCATTCTAGGCATAAATTAGCATTTATAACAATGCAGTGCAAAAAATGTAATTTAAATAGAACTGATTAGAATTTTGATAGGGCACCTAGGAACCTCTAAACAAATGCTGATCAGGTAATGAGTAGAACAAGTCATTTATTTCAGTGGTTCACTTCTCCGTTCGAGGATTGGGTCACAGTTTCCCAAACATCTACGGCGACTGTTCATTAATTATTCACTTCTCGCTCAGTAATTGTCCAATTTAACTACAAACCGTGAGCTTATAGGCAAAGCCACAGAAGACAGCAGAGGTAAAAAGGAACAACCTAGATAAAAGTATATTTTCTTTTTGTAATAACATTCGCTAATTCAAGGACTCAGAGAGAGGGTTAGCTATTGTTAGACTTTGGCCTTTGTCTCATCTACATGCGGTGGACTAAATTGCTCACCATTTGTTAAGCGGGGACGTTTAAGCTCCAGAGTGCCGAGCTTTGCAAATGAGGCTGTACAAGTTGGCATTCAGCCTGTCTTTGTGGGTAGAGCCTCACCTTCGGGTCAGCCAGCAACATGCCATTAAGTGGGACAGAAGTTTCCGGATGCTATCATCCTGAGTCACATGTTTTTCTGCAGGTGCCTCATCTTGGAAAATGTTCTGAATCAATCTGAAAGGTTCCTTTGCAGGGTTTTTCTCCTTTGATATTTTGGAGGTTTTTCTTCTATTAAGAAGATGAAAATGTTTCCCTCTAATTTCATGAGTTCGACTCACATTCAGGAAATTCTGGGTGCGGTGGCTTCCCCAGTATATCATTACATTCCATGTTCTCCTTTACTTATGGATTATCTTCACTGGTAGTGAAAATTAGTTTATCAGCCCTCTTGTCTTGATATAATCGTGGTATTAGTAGGATGTCATTTGCTAGAATGCAGGTTAGAAATGAAATCCCAAGAAAGGCAATAAGTTAAACAATCGTTACCCCCCAAGTCAGAACAAAGCGTTGTTTTAAAGGAAGAATCATCAGTTTATTATAGTTTAAAAAAAATGTTTATTTATTTATTTATTTGGCTGTATAGGGTCTTAGTTGCAGCGCGCGGGATCTTCATTGCAGCACGCAGGCTATTCTGTAGTTGTGGCGCACGGGCTCTCGAGCGTGCGGGCTCCGAAGTTGCGGCACGCGGGCTCTAGAGCACGCAGGCTTAGGTGCCCCGTGGCATGTGGGATCTTAGTTCCCCGACCAGGGATCGAACCGGCGTCCCCTGCGTTGGAAGGCGGATTCTTAACCGCTGGACCACCAGGGAAGTCCCTTTATTACAGTTTTAATGTTGCCCTCCTTGTCCTGGTTGTTTTGTGGGTGAAGAACCTCCAGGGATGAGGCTCTACAAAGTGGAGCGTGCTTTGAATGAGCACCTGATATCTGGGGCAGGTGGGGGAACAGGGCTAGCGCGGTCCTATGGTCTGGCGGGTGGATGGTAGGCATAGCAATTTGTGTGAGTGGCACTTGTCTTTCTTCCTGCTGCAGCCTGAAAAGAGAATGCCTTCCTCTGGGTCATGACCGGGTACAAAGCAAGCATCTAAGGCGGTACCCAGGGGAGGAGGCATCTACACTGCTCCTCATTACAGAGTTAATAAAGCTGGGGTCTAGGTGAAACCCACATGCTGGCGGTGGAGTGACAAGCATGTGTAGAGAATTTCTGTTCATGAAAACAGCAGTAAATATCTCTGGGACAGAGTCTTTGTTGCCCAAACTTACTGTATCCTTGGGGAAGAAAAAGTAAAACTTTGTTACTGCCGGAAGAATTTATAGCAGCCTGGCTCTATGTTTGCAGAATTCAACCATCCTCTGAATACCTGTTTCTTCGAATAGGTGTCAGGCCATTTTACAGCCGGGTAAACTAAGGCAAAGAGAGGTGAAGAGATTTGCCATACTCACAAAATAATTCTGAGGCCTAGGAGAAATGAGAACCAATGGTCCACCGCAAAGCGATTGCAAACCACCTAGGCCTATGTGTATCCCCGTGATTTTCTTTAAAAATAAAGTAAGAAGGAATTAGGTGTACTATTAGAGATGGCTGGTGCTGTTTTTGACAGTGATGATTTTGGTTCTCATGAACTTTGCTAGTTAGAGATATGCTAAGAGAACTTACTACCTTGGAACAAGCAAATGGCAAACAGATAAAATATTGTGTTTGGGGTAATTTATTTTCTCTGGCTTTGTTAACTGAGTAATTAACTGGATTATTTCCCTAATGTGAACAAGGACTCTATTCATATTAAAACAATTGGACAATTGTTGTCGGGTGAACATTTACTCTCTTATTTTTTTCTCCTCCTGTCACCTCTCCTTCCCCACATGTCTGGCTCTCTCAGAGAGAGCAATTTCAACTGCATAATATCTATGTAAAGATTGGGAGCTCTCAAAAATCATAGCAAGGAACTATAGCCGCACATTTATTCTCAGCAGATCTTAGCATATCTTTGGCTTTTTATGTTTTGCTTACTTTCCAATGACTGAGTTCCATGCTATAATATCTCTGTTATTTTGGTGGGTGGACTAGGGCTTATTGTTTCTCACAGCAGCCTTCGGCTGCCCTGGGTGAGACCTCCACAGCTTGCTTACCTTATCATAATATTGGAAAGCAATTTCTCTTGACTGCTGTGAACCGACACTAGAATTCCGAAATGCTGCCACAGTCATTAAGTGATTTCCAATTAGTTAATTGGTTTCACAGGCTGCTTCTTTCTAAACTGTACCTTAAATGAAAAGCGGAACCATTCATTTTTGAAAGGGAAAAAAATCCTGGGGCCTTTGGGTTTTAAGATCCTAAAACGAAGCATACTTTGGGAGAAATGTCACTGAAAACACCAGTCCTGCGGAACAGAAAATATTATTATTATTATTACAGAAAAGAACGGACGGTCTCTCCTGGCTTTGCCAAATGTTCGAGGGTTTATTTTGCCCACTTTAACTTTGAATCAAAGGAAGTGAGGTAGATTATCAGAGAGCAGCACAGAACATGGAGAGTTTCGAGATCAACATGGATTCTTCTCTAGGGAAGCTTCCTGGGCCTTTGTGTTGGGTCTTCAGGGCCATATCTGCCTGGCTGCTCTAGGGTGCTAACTAACCCTCACTGAGCAGTAGGCAAAAGTCCTTGCGAATGGTTCATCGAGAAGCTGCTTTTTGGAAAGGGAACCGTATATGGTTAGGTATGTGTACTGACAGAAGGAATGGGTTGAAAGAAGGTGAGAGGTTTACGTAGAATATCTCTACAGTCAACACGTGTTGTTAATGGTGGGGGCCATAAACAGGATTTTTGAGCGATAACTGATTTGCGCAGTAGAATAAATATTTATTCAATAGGGTAAATACGGTAATAATTACCCACTAGGGTAAATCCATCATCTATTTTCCCTGATAGAGAAAACCTGGCTTTAATAGGAGATAGAATGCATAAAATATGAATGCAAAATTTCCTCTCTGTTAATTAGACAAAAACGCAGTCAATCAAATAAGAAGCATCGGAGTCTAGCGGTTAAAAGCATGGACTCTGGAGACAGACTATCTGGGTGGAAATCCTGATTGTCACTTTCTAGTTGTGTGATGTGGGGCAAGTTGCTTGACCTCTCTGTGCTTGTCTCCGGGGAAAAGGAGGAGAGGAGTAATACCATCCTCACAGGGTTGTTATGAAGGGTGAACATAAAGGGTTAAACTTCATCAATCCCTTAGAATCGGGTTTGAAACACAGTTTGTGAAAGAGACCACATTTTATCGTATGCCATGTTTGGAAAGATCCATCTTTTGATTTCTCCATTGAAGAAACCCTCTCGTCTTCTGGGTAATCACCCATGAGAAACAGTACTCAAAGGAGGGCAAGAGCTGAGATGCTGGCGGTCCCCTGGGTTGGTCAGTCCGTCTGTCAGTCAGCTATGTTCCCTGCCATTAGCTCTTTAAGACAATTTCTTTCCACCAAATCAGTCAGCCTGACCTTTTTGTTAAAGAAGAATGTCTATGTTAGAGAAGTAGATTAAATTGAAATAGCAAAGGGGGCAGTGACTGGAATACTGGGTCAGAAAGAGGCAAAGAACTTCAGTGTGTGCAAGTGTATATGTGTGGGGGTGTGCGTGTGTGTCTGTATGAAAGACAGAGAGACATGGTGTCAGAGAAAGACAGAGAGGGATGCACAGACACATTCACACAGACAGAGAGACACAGAGACACAGACAGAGACAGAGAGAACATGTGGAGAGCAACAGAAAATCTTCGGTGAGTGGGAGACCAGGCACAGGGAAAGTCAGCACTTGGCTGAGAAGGAATTGAGAGATGCCAGGAACACTGAAGGCCAAGAAGGGAGCTGAGGACCGAAAGCCCTGACTGGTGATCGTGCCTTTCCGTCTGCTTTAGAAGCAGTTGGTTCATCATTTCAGCAGCCTGGAGTCCTTTAGTAATGACTTTATGGATTAAAATTTAAAACCAAATTAGATGTGTTTATAAAACAGCACTCACCCTGAATTGATAGCAAGCTGCTGAAGCTGGGCTCACAATTATCCCAGAGCCCGGGGTATGCTGTTCTGGTAGACGGTCCTGGTGCTTGTTGAAGTGGGTAAGACCACAGCCCCCCTTTCTTCTGTGTCACTTCCCGCCCTGCCTAAAGATAGCACTTTCAGGTGATACGCTGGCAGGCACAAGTAACGCATTTACCGGCACATGTTGCCTGGCCTTGATAGTAACCCTGGTAGATACTTGTCTGCTTTTTATTTATTTATTTTTTTATTATTATTTTTTTTTTTTGTGGTATGCGGGCCTCCCTCTGCCGTGGCCTCTCCTGTTGCGGAGCACAGGCTCCGGACGCGCAGGCCCAGCGGCCATGGCCCACGGGCCCAGCCGCTCCGCGGCACGTGGGATCCTCCCAGACCGGGGCGCGAACCCGGTTCCCCTGCATCGGCAGGCGGACGCGCAACCACTGCGCCACCAGGGAGGCCCCACTTGTCTGCTTTTTAAAAAATTTATTTTTAAGTTTCCTCGTGCAGCCTGTTCATTCCAGTCGAACCGATGGTTTGAGAAATACTAAGTCCAGAATCTCATAATGATACAGGAGTTTTGAGACCGTGTGTTGTTTTTTTTTTTTTTTAATTTTTGAATTTTATTTTATTTATTGTTTTATACAGCAGGTTCTTATTAGTCATCCATTTAATACACATCAGTGTTGCATGCCAATTCCAACAGCCCAATTCATCACACCACCACCCGCACCCCCCACCGCTTTCCCCCCCTGGTGCCCGCACGTCTGCTCTCTACCTCTGCGTCTCAATTTCTG
>NC_041220.1:140594491-140595835 GCF_002837175.3 Physeter macrocephalus | reverse complement strand
TCTCTTTCTGACTTACTTCACTCTGTATGACAGTCTCTAGATCCATCCATGTCTCGACAAATGACCCAATTTCCTTCCTTTTTATGGCTGAGTAATATTCCATTGTATATACGTACCAAATCTTCTTTATCCATTTGTCTGTCAGTGGGCATTTAGGCTGCTTCCGTGACCTGGCTGTTGTAAATAGTGCTGCAATGAACATCGGGGTGCATGTATTTTTTTGAATTATGGTTTTCTCTGGGTATATGCCCAGTAGTGGGATTGCTGGATCATATGGTAATTCTAACCGGTGTGAGGTGATGCCTCACTGTCGTTTTGATTTGCATTTCTCTAATAACTAGTGATGTTGAGCAGCTTTGCATGTGCTTCTTGACCATCTGTATGTTTTCTTTGGAGAAATGTCTATTTGGGTCTTCTGCCCATTTTCGGATTGGGTTGTTTGTTTTTTTAATATTGAGCTGCACAAGCTGTTTATATATTTTGGAGATTAATCCTTTGTCCACTGATTCGTTTGCAAATATTTTCTCCCATTCTGAGGGTTGTCTTTTCGTCTTGTTTATGGTTTCCTTTGCTGTGCAAAAGCTTTGAAGTTTCATTAGGTCCCATTTGTTTATTTTTGTTTTTATTTCCATTATTCTAGGAGGAGGAGGATCAAAAAATATCTTGCTGTGATTTATGTCAAAGAGAGTTCTTCCTGTGTTTTCCTCTAAGAGTTTTATAGTGTCCAGTCTTACATTTAGGTCTTTAATCCATTTTGAGTTTATTTTTGTGTATAGTGTTAAGGAGTGTTCTAATTTCATTCTTTTACAAGTAGCTGTCCAGTTTTCCCAGCACCACTTATTGAAGAGACTGTCTTTTCTCCATTGTATATCCTTGCTTCCTTTGTCATAGATTAGCTGACCATAGGTGCATGGGTTTATCTCTGGGCTTTCTATTTTGTTCCATTGATCTATATTTCTGTTTTTGTGCCAGTACCATAATGTCTTGATTACTATAGCTTTGTAGTATAGTCTGAAGTCAGGGAGTCTGATTCCTCCAGCTCCGCTTTTCCCCCTCAAGACTGCTTTGACTTTTCAGGGTCTTTTGTGTCTCCATTGAAATTTTAAGATTTTTTGTTCTAGCTCTGTAAAAAATGCCATTGGTAATTTGATAGGGATTGCATTGAATCTGCAGATTGCTTTGGGTAGTATAGTCATTTTCACAATACTGATTCTTCCAATCCAAGAACATGGTATATCTCTCCATCTGTTGGTATCATCTTTAATTTCTTTCATCAGTGTCTTATAGTTTTCTGCATACAGGTCTTTTGTCTCCCTAGGTAGGTTTATTCCTAGGTATTTTATT